>NC_142936.1:36141289-36261289 GCF_046866305.1 Octopus bimaculoides | reverse complement strand
TATTTCTCTCTTACCTTTGACTGTAACCCACTTAATTGTCCTGCCATTGTAGCGACACCATCATAGGTTTGTGTAATTAATTTGTTTCCACATTTCCACGTTTCAATAGATTTTAAAATATGTTCAGATAAAGTATTTGCTGAACAATCTGCACTAAAATCATTAAAACTGATAAATCGTTCTTTAATAACAATTTTTTTGTAAAATAATGTAAAACAGTTGACAGTTGTGAATATTTTGATACATCGGACGTTTCACTTACAAAAATAGCTGCAAATTTAACCTGCTTCAATTCATTTTCTATTTCATCCAATATAACTTTTTGAACTGCATCAATTAAGTCATTTTGAATTCTGCTTGACAAACTTGAGAAAACAAAAGCTAACTTTTAAGCCAGTTCCTATAGAGGGTTAATTGGACCTGTGGCCCAAAACTAAAGAGAGCTAAATAGCATGACTATAATACGCCCATAATGACTATATACCCCGGTGGTGTTTGGTCAGAGGTTAAGGACAGAGAATTAATTCTGTAATGCAATCATTCTATTGTTCCAGTCCCAAGTTGAATTCCAACTGTTGGCCAATTTGTCCCAAAGTTCTTATCTCAACATAAAATTATCTTCTTGATCTCTGACATCATCTGACAAATGCCAACCAAGGTGGCATGAATCAGCCAAGCTTTACCTGCTAGAAATAACAACTCAAATGCTTTTAAATCAGATCCCAATGCTGGATGTTCAAGAACCAAATGAAGGGAAGATTTTCAATCCCAGGAACATCCTGATTCCAAAAGGGTATAACATGTCTACATAGAGCAAATATAGACTGAGATACAGAGATGGCAGGTGGACAGACAGAATTTCACATTTATTAATATAGATTAAATATAAGAATTCTTTATAATTTCCGCAGTTATTGGATTCTTTAGATTCAAAATGAACCTGAAATGATAATTCCTGGCGACCGAAAAAAATAACTGCATCAATCACCGCAGAATGGATCTATTTCATCTAACTTCATTTTGTTGTTGTATGCTCTGTTTTACATATGCATCCAATTGCAAGTCTCTCTGAACATTCTCAAATGTTTTAAGATCTATCAAAGATTTTATGTCTTTGGGAATGTTCATGTTTTAGCATGGCCATATGTAGATTATTTAAATCATCCTAACTTTTATATCTCCAAACAGTTTTTTTCTAAACTAAATAACAAGCTTAGCAACCAGAATAATTTATTTAGCATAGCACTTTCATTTCACCATTTTTTCCTTTCATATTGATTAATCTGAAATTATTAAATACATTTCTTGTTAGAACTTCACACATTTCAGTTAGCTGGACTAATATTTTGTAAATTCAAAGGATTTTATAAAAGAGGTGTGTGTGTGTGTGTGTGTGTGTGTGTGTGTGTGTGTGTGTGTTTGCAAGCATGCGCACGCGCGTGCGCGTTCTGTTGGCGAAAATTAGGTCCTAGTACTCTGAATGAGAGAACTGATCTGCCAGATAAAGAATTTTGAAAGGGCTGTATTAGTGCCTTTGACTGAGATCAAATGGTGAAATCCATTGAACGATGTGGTTAGTCTTTAGCAGCACCAATTACAAAACAACTGACAAAGCATAGAAAGATGTATTAACAGATAGAAAAAGGAGACCAAAGACAAGAACTTTCATGCATTTTTAACATTGCATGACTTCAAAGCTATTTTTAATGGAATGAGAAGTAAGATCAAGTGGAGCTGTTTTTAATAATCCAGGTAATGCTATATTTGTATTGCATCTGACCATCTTCTTCTAAGTAGAAACAAATTAACTACTTAGTTTCATTTTCAATGATTTTGATAACTTCTTGGACATAGTTACAGATAAATTACCATCTTAAATTTAGTTTTGAGTTGTATAAAAGATAAATGGCCATGCAATGCATGGCTGGAGTGCACATCACTGGTATGTATGAGTATGTGTGCATGTGTGTGTATGCGCCTCTGTCCCCACTACTACACTCCTCACTGCATGACAGCCAGGTTGGTTTGTTTATGTCCTTATAACTTAGCAATTTAGCAAAAAAGATTGGTAAAATAAGTATCAAACAAAAAAAAAGTAAGTACCGGGGTTGATTTGTTCAACTAAATCTATCAAGGTGGTGCTCCAGCATGGTTGCAGTCCAATGATTGAAAGAAGTCAAAGATTGAAGATAAAAATAGATAAAATATAGACAACCACTAGTTCCCCCAGATTCTGGTTTGCATTTCTTTCTTAGATAGTCTCCAGAAAATCTTGGTCTCAGTCTTTAGTCACTTTTCTGTCAAGTTAAATGCAAGAAATGTTTAGAGTATTTTCCAAAGCACTGTAGAGAACCACTGAGAGAATTATGAAATTATAAGTCTTCTACTGACATTGTATACCCCTGGATGTTGTGCCTTCTCCCTGGACTACTGACAATTCTAAAGTTATGAGATTAAAGCCACCTAAAAAGCACTCATGCCAGTGTCACATAAAAGTACTGGTGTCAGTAGCACGTAAAAAGCACCAAGCACACTCTGTATAGTGGTTGGTGTTATGAAGGGCATCCAGCCATAGAAAACATGCCAAAACAGACAATTGGAACCTGGACAGATCTCCAGCTGGCCAGTTCCTGTCAAACCATCCAAACCATACCAACGTAGAAAACAAATGTTAAACAACGATGATGATGATGATGATGATGATGATGATGATGATGATGATACTTGTCAAAATACCTAGCAGAAAATAGTTACAACTTCACCCAAAAAGTATTGGGCTTAGCACAAGTGTCAGAAACTACGAGTACATCTATTTATTTATTTGTTTTCATTTTATTTAATTTCAATATCAATGCTTACATGGAAAAAAAGTTGTTACTAGAGGAAAGGCAAAATATATATATATATACATATATATATATAAACTCACGGTGACATTAGTTCCAAAGCATGATCTTGGATAAGAATAAATGCTCCAGAAACAATAGCATCAAAATAACTTGGAATCAGGTAACGAGGCATCATTTTCAATTGGGCAAAGACCCTTCCAAACCATTCACCAAGCTGAAACAAAAGAACAAACAAACAAGAAAAAAAACAATAAAATAAAATAAAGCAAATGAAATGAAAACCCATTCAAAATAAAAAAAAAATACAAGTTATTTTAAATATATCTATTTATTATGAGAATGATAAATGACATACCAATTTAGTGCCATCATGTACTTCCAGCCGTTTCACAATGTAATCACAGAACCAGTCCCCTTCTCTGAGGTTGTCACATAGAGGATGTCCAAGGTCATTGTTAGTACGAACCTTGTCAAGAAGTTCTGCAATACCTATTGAAAATGTAATGTAATCAGTCAGCATTCTTCAAAAAAGACACATTGTTTTCCTTTTTATATATAGTTACTGGGACACAGAAATTGTGATGAAAGAAATCATCACCATCAGCATTATCATCATCATCATTTATTGTCCTTGTTACATGCTAGCAAGGACAGGACAATTTACTAGGATCTGACTGTCCAAGCACTGCATCATGCTCCGCTGTCTTCTTTGGCATGGTTTCTACAGCTAGATGCTCTTCCTAACACCAACCACTTTAAAATGTATACTGGATGCTTTTTTCACAACACCAGTACTAGTGAGGTCACTGAGCAGCTTGAGAGACAACATATTCCAATAGAGGCAGTTTCTCAAGATTAAAGCCATCTCTGTTGTGATGGAGAGGGATAGAAGTATGAGAAAAGGGGCCACAGCAGAACAGGCTATTTACATTTATTTTAGAAGAAAGGGTAGTGTTGATCAAGGTGGAGTGGGGGGGTTCAGAGAAGAGTGGGGTGGGGAAGCAATAACAGCAACAGTAATGTGTACGTGTGGACCCTCAAGGTACAAGTTGAGCAGAAGTGAATGGAGGTAGAAGAACCAGGAGTGTAGATGGATGGAGGATGCAACAGTGTATGAGAGTGTGAGAGATGGGGAATGAGTTGAGGTACTGAATATAATGAATGAAGAACAGGTGTCCAGAGATGATAAGTAGGGGAGGTAGGAAAGAGTAGGTGATAATGGTAGGGACTGAGCAGGTTTTAGGGGTGGATATAGTGAATGGCAGGTAAGAAGTTTGTGTGGGGGTGGGGGTGGGAGGAATCAGTGATGAAGGGGTTTATGAGTAACAGAATACTAATGATGACACTGTAGACAAATAAAAGCACATTCCCTCTGCCTAAAGATGGAAGAAATGGTAATAATGTTAAATTGCTGGCCTAAAGGTTAGCCCTGCAACTAGTTTTGTCATCATTATTTAATATTTGTTTTCCATGCTGGTATGAGTTAGACAGTTTGACAAGGAGCTGGCTAGGCGGCAGACTGCACCAGACTTCATTGTCTGTTTTAGCATGGTTTTTAGGCTGGATACCCTTCCTAATGCCAACCACCTCATACAGTCACATTTAATAGAAGCATTTTATCTGGGTACCTCACTCATTAATCCATTAACATTCAGATTACTCTGTTAAATATAATGCCTATTTACTCACATTATTTTGAATTAATTGTGCATTATCTCATAGCTTTAAGATTTCAATGCTGTGACTGTTTATTTTAGAATGACATTGCAGGGTAGGTGCGAGAGGTCAGATCTGGCTGGTTTGAGCATAATAACAAGTAGAATATTTAAGCCAAATAGGATGAGTTTAAATACTAAAGGGTTAATGGCAGGTCGCTGATAAGAATGATGCTAGATAGCAAAACCTGAATTCTTATACTTCCTGCCAAGATATATGAATTGGTGAAACCTCCTGATGTGTTGTTGGAATTTAATGGTCAAGTGGGTTTGTTATGGAACAACTAGCTAAAACGCCTTTGAGTTAAACCAATTGTAGATATTTTGTGATGTATTAAGGCAGTACACATATGGAAATAGATTCTATATTCTGGGAATGAAGTAATACATTGTTCTTTCTCATAGTGTCTTCTTGGTAAAGATATTGTGGTGGTTTGCCATTGCTTTCCCCAATTGGATGGCCCATTGGCCCACAAGAAACTCATTCAACAGGTCTTATTTTTAGTCCTTTTGGGTGTCCAGGTACTCTCTTCATAAGAGTAACAAGCTACTCAAGTGGAGGAAACTGATTTCGTCACCAACCACTTTACCATGGAACAGGTAATATTGGTTTATATGATATCAGTAGTAGGTCTCATCAGCCTGTGATAAGATCTCTGACCTGACTTAGACTGTTCACTATATTTAGTGTTTTAAACATTAAATTATAAATAGCAAGTAACATTCACTGAAAACATGACTAGAGTCTAGGATGAGTGTGACTGTAAAGTTTTCGTGGCAACAGCTTATCTGAGGTGTTGTCTGTGAAACTTTGAAGTCACAGTCACCATATTTAGTAAAATGTGCACTATGTGGAGAGGACAGAAATTTCAGAATAGACAGAAATAGATTTGAAGTTATTTAGCAGCATGCTTTTAATGGAAACCTTTAGTATAATGATGAAGCCTTTAGTAAGAGTAGGAAAATAATCACTTTTAAGTCTATTCCTTCCTGGATGTTGTTTTCTTTTTAAAATCTACTGTTTGTGTATGTATATATACATGATGGGCTTTTTCAATTTCCATTCTAGCAAATTCACTCATATAGATTTGATAAGCCTGGGTCTATAGTTGAAGACACATTCCCAGTATGTCATGCAGTGGGGCTGAACAAAAAATTATATGGATGGAAAGCAAGCTTCTTAATCACATAGCCACATCTGTACCTGTGCACACCTACACCTATAAAAAAGGAATGCAAAACTATTTAACAGAAAGATAAATTACTGTTTTTTGTCCTCCATTGGCATCTATTTTTTCAATATGACCTTGATGTGGAGAAGTGATAAATTTTCCTCTACATAAGACTCCTTGACTAAGTGGGTTTTGTAGAGAAAGGGATAGCTTTACACCATGTTGTGAGAGGTTAAAGTATAATAGACAGGTGCAGGTGCCTTGCTGTAGAGGAGATATATGGCTGTCCTGCATTATATAAGAGTAGGTGGGAGTAACTGGTGGCAAGGTATCAGAGTATACTGTCAAGGAAGGTAGGTATAAGAGAAAATATGGATAGAGGGTTGAGAAGAGTAGATGGGTAAATGCATAATATTATGAGAGGAGAATGACAGACTATTAGAGATGAGGTAGAGGTGAATGTAGTGAATGATGAACAAGAGTGGAGGTGTATTTGATGGTAAATATCATTTTGGGGATAAAAGTGAAAGAAATAGGAATGGTTCAGGAATGAGTTGATAAGGAGTAGTACAAGAAGAGTGGAGAGCAGCAGTATAATAAGCCTGCAGACAGATCAGAAAACAGGGAGATAATATGTGGGCTGAGAGAATGAGGGAGAGAGGGAGATATACAGTGACAAAGATAGAAGTCAGTGGTATGCAGGGGTGCCTATGGTGAATGGGGGATAAAGTTGGTGAGGGCAGATATGCTAGAGTGATAAAAATGATAGTGGATATGAGAGTGTTGAAAATGAGGTATAGCAGTACTAAGATGTAGCTCAGAAAAGGAGAGAAACTGGAGGCACAGAAAGCAGTAATCATTGGAAAATGAAATGGGAAGGGATGATATTGAAAATGTGGGATGGATTTTAAAAGGAAATGGTTCCAGTACAGGGGGGAGGTAATTAGTAGCACAAAGGGGGCTGATAATGTCTATTTATGTTATCTAAAACAATTTACATGTAGTATAGACAACATATAGAGTGAAGGTACATGGCTCAGTGGTTAGAGCATTGGCATCACAATCATGAGGTAGTGAGTTTGATTCCCAGACTGGGCTCTGTGCTGTGTTCTTGAGCAAAACACTTTAATTCATGTTGCTCCAGTTCACTCAGCTGTAGAAATAAGTTGCAACGTCACTGGTGTCAAGCTGAATCATCCTTTGCTTTTCCCTTGGATAACTTCAGTGGCACAGAGAGGGGAGGCTGGTATGCATGAGCAATTTCTGGTCTTCATTAAACAACCTTGTCTGGACTTGAGTCTTGGAGGAGAACTTTCTAGATGCAATCCCATGGTCATTCATGACCAAAGGGGGTCTTTACCCAGAGTGAAACTGTATTATTTTGACAATTATATCCTTCAAAGTTTTAGTGATATACTCCTCACCCCACTAAATCAAATCCTCTTTGTTTTGATTTCTAATAATCATGTGAAAAAAGAAAACATTTGAAAATGCCAATTACCTTGAAGACCACAGTAATTTAAATGACCATACTTTGGTATTTCATAGGAACTTATACCAAGTCCATCATTTTCCTCTTCCTGGGCCACACGATACATAACACGGTTAAGATTATCATAGTTCAAGTGTTCAATAATCTCTCGGAAGCTACTGGGTTCTTTATTAAACAGTGAACGTCCACTGTAAGACCTCATTAAATAGCCAAATTCATTGAGATAACTTCTTACTTTGAGAATACAATCTTTCGCTTGTGGTGGAAGAGACATTCTATAAGAACATAAAGCAAAGTTAGCATTAGTTAAAGATTGCAGCAGAAACATAAGAATTAACAGGAATGACCAAAAGATTAAAGGCTAGAAAATATATGCCAACTATCTTGAATATAGTGAATTATAAACAATACATACATACACACACACACACACACACACACATAGATATATATATATATAGAAAGAAAGAGAGAGATATAGAATATTATTATTATAGACCATATACGAATAATAACATTGACAGAAATATAGAAGACATGTTTAGTTTACAGTATAACTGAATAATAGACTTAGGAAGCATTTCTATAATTTATAATAAAGTACTTATAATACCATATATCTAATATTGCCTGTTATAGTATATACTGCACAGTGTACAATGTACCATACTGTATAACTGGTTATACCTTTTATAGTGTATAGTGTACGCTACTGTACATCTAATATTGCTTTCAAATTTTGGCACAAGGCCAGCAATTTTGGGGTAGGAAGTAAATTGATTATCTCGACACCAATGCTCAACTAGTACCTATTTTATTGATCCTGAAAGAATGAAAAACAAAGTCAACTTCAGCAGAATTTGAACTCTGAATGTAAAGACTGACAAAATGTCATTAAGCATCTTGCTTGGCATACTAATGATTCTGCCTTCCTGTATATCTAATATTACTCATCACAGTGTACAGTACACTATAAATGACATTGTACCGTGTAAGGTTATCATCTATAAATGAACAGCCTACCAACACAACATAAAACATTTTTTAAACCATATAGGCAGCAACTTATAACCAGAGATAACCCACAACATATCAACAGTAGCATGATCAGATAAGTATGTTGCAAATACTGATAAATGTAATTCTAACTTACTTAATTGCAATAACACTGCTGGGTGGGAAGTTTTTGAAGTTAATTTCAACGCAGTTTTTATCGGATTTTGTAACTTTGATCATTTCACTGAAATTGATTTTAATATGTTCCACCAGGTTAAGTCGATAATCAGGTAAACCGTTGATATATTCGTGATCCATATGATACTCACAGCCTTCTCGGTGAACCAGTTTCATTTCAAAAATGACTTCATCCACAACACCTGTTGATGAAAAAATATCAAACCAGAATTGTGTATTAGCAAAGGAATATTTGATACAATTAGAGTTAGTTTAATTAGATATCAATGACTTTGGTTATATCCCTCACATATCAGAAGTTAAATTATCTGTTATAAGGGAAAAAATGGTTCTATCTTGTAATGATTGACTGGGTGAGGTCTAATCAAAATTTAATAAAATTATCATCATCATAATTGCTTTATATCCATATTTTTTATGTAGGCATGGTTTGGATGGTTCAACTGGAACCAATGAGCCAAGCACTAATGTCAGTTTTGGCATGGTTTCCATGGTTGGATGCTCTTCCTAATGCCAATCACTTTACAGAGTATACAGGTTGCTTTTTTTATGGCATAGGCACTAGTGAGGTCACCAAGTAATTTGCAAGACAAAATTGCTCAGCTGAGTACTGAGGGAAGTAAAAGTATGATAGAGTGATAGGAACAGGTGTCTTGCTGAAAAGGAGACACAAGGCTTCTCCAGTTATATATATAACAGGTCGCGGTCTCAAAGAGATGAAAATATTTTGGCAAATTAAATTTAAATGTTGAAGTGAATCTAACGGTTTTTTGTGTATTTCTTAAATGGCTTATAAACACCTTCCACGCTGCAATTGTTTTCATTCCAGCACACAATCTCATGAGATAAGCAAAACTGAAAGGAGTTTTAAATAAAAATTTAGGTTTTAAACTAAAGGTAAGAATGCAACTATACTTCAGAATCCCATTAAAGTGAATCATGGTTAAACAAAAGATTTTGGTCCTTTGGGAATTAAAGCTTTCTTATATTTACAGAAGCACATTAATTAGTTTGCTTCCCAACCACATGGTTTTGGGTTCAGTCTCACTATGTGATATATTGGGCAACTGCTATAGCCCTGAGCTGACTAAAGTTTTGTGAATGGGTTTGGTAGATGGAAACTGAAAGAAGCCCATCGTGTGTGTGTGTGTGTGTGTGTGTGTGAATGAGTGTGTCTCTTTGTCTTGACATTACATGAAAGCTGTAAATGAATGTCACTGTCATGCAAACAGTGTCATTCATTTCCAATATGCTATGAAATCCTGTCTGGTCATGGGGAAATATTATCTCGCTTGGAAACAGGTGAGGGTTGGCAACAGGAAAGGCATCCAGCTGCAGGAAATCTGCCTCAATAAACTTAGCCCAACTCATGAAAGCATGAAAAACTTTGACATTAAAGTGGTGGTGGTGATGGTGGTGGTGGTGGTGGTGGTGATGGTGATGGTGGTGGTGGTGATGATGATGATGATGATGATGGCAACTACATTTTGATCCATTTTAATTCTGATCCTCAGTAGGTACCTTATTCCAGGCTGTGTACATAGAAGTAAACTTCATTTTCTAAAGTACTGGTGCTAACATACCACACCCAAAATGAAAACACTTT
The DNA here is from genome assembly GCF_046866305.1 of Octopus bimaculoides. Taxonomy (NCBI): domain Eukaryota; kingdom Metazoa; phylum Mollusca; class Cephalopoda; order Octopoda; family Octopodidae; genus Octopus; species Octopus bimaculoides. The sequence continues at coordinate 36,251,261 of NC_142936.1, read as the reverse complement.
ATGATTGTTCTAAATTAACCCTTTTAACATTTAAACCAGACATATCCAGCCCAAATATTCAACTTCATTTCATGTTCAAACCAAACAAATCTGGCCTATCTCAACCACCCTACAATGTAACTGTTATTCTAAAAATAACTAATCACATCATTGAAATATTCAAGCTATGAGTTAACACATAATTAATTCAAACCAATGTGAGTAAATAAGTATTACATTTGACAGAGTAATCTGAATGCAGAAGAATTAAACCTATAAAAATAGAGTGTAGGCTCAGTGGTTACAGTGTTGAGCTCACAGTCATGAGGTAGTGAGTTCAATTCTTGGACCAGGCTCTGTGTTATGTTCTTCAGCAAGACCCTTTATTTAATTGCTCCAGTTCACTCAGCTGTAGAAATGAGTTGTGACATCACTGGTGTCAAGCTCTATTGGCCTTTGCCCTTCCCTTGGATAACGTTAGTGGTGTGGAGAGGGGAGGCTGGTATGCATGGGCAACTGATAGTCTTCTATAAACAGCCTTGCCCAGACCTGTGCCTCAGAGGCAAACTTTCTAGGTGCATCCCATGGTCATTCATGATCAAAAGGGGTCTTGCCCTTTTTACAGGTAAATATATATATAAAAAACAGCACATATTTCATTTGTAAAGAAGATGTTTATCAAATTGTGCTGCCCCTTGTCCCTTCCTTTATTGCTACTTATCACCTTCTCTTTCCTGAACCACTTCTATTTCTTTCACCCTCCTCCCCTGCACTGATATTTATTTTCAACCACACCTCTATCCTTGTTCATTGCTCACTACATTCTCCTCTAACCCCATGTGACCATCAGTCACTCTCATCCCCGTCTCTAATAAACTTATTCACCCACCTTTCCCAATCCTCTGTATTTTCTCTTATACTCACCTCTTGAGAATTTAACGGAGCAATTTATATGGACTAACTTTACATTAAGGAGTGGAATGTACAATTACCTGCAATTCAGACCACCTCCTGGTCCCAACAGACAAAATGGAAAGGGCATTGCGCCAAAGGATGGCAAAGGAGATGCACTGGAGCAGTCATTCTAACTGACAGGGCTCACACTTGCAGACACCCATCTCCATCCCGACAGCATTTAGCAGGGATGTGGTCCAGGGGCTGAGAACACTGGAAGTCTCTACTGCCACAGGCCTGATCATAAACCTGTCAGAGAGTGACTGATACTTTGATGGTTTGCTTTTCTCAGCCTGATGAGCAGCAGAGCCTGGGCTGGTAGCTGAACATACCAAATTGCTACTAAAGAACATGATACAACATGTAGCATCCTAGATAAAGGGCCTACTGCCACAGAACAGGAAAACTGTTATACACAGTGGCCTTTTACCATACCCTTGGTCAAGCCCCAATGGCTCGAGCTGGGTAGGGAAGCCTGCAGTGTCTAGGCCATGCTTGTATCTTGAGACATTACAGCATGTAGCATCCCAGATGAGGGGGTTAGCCCCACAGAATGGGAAAATCTTACTGTTGTCTGGGTCTAGCCCTGATGTCTTGCTAGTTGCCTGGTGACCTCACTAGTGCCAGTGTCATGAAAAGAAAAATAAACCAGTACATTCTGTAAAGTGGTTGGCATTAGGAAGGGCATCCAACTGTAGAAACCATGTCAAAGCAGACGTTGGAGCTTGAAGTAGTTTTCTGGCTCTCTGGATCCTATCAACCTGTCCAATCCATGTTAGACTGGAAGATGGATGTTAATTATGACAATGATGATGATGATGATGATGATGATGATGATGATGATGATGATGATGATTATGATCCTATTAACAACAACTCATCTCAAATTATAAACATTCAAAATATTGATAACAAATATCAGCAAGAGGGTTTTTGTCTTTTTGAAATCTTACCTGGCAAATGAATGGTGTGAATATGAGTGCCTCTATTACTTGGATCGCTTGGAAAACTGAATGAAGTGCGAGCAATCAGGACAACAGACTCGTGATTTGATGGGTTATGCCTTGTGACACACACCACATCTTCATTAATTTGGTCAACATATGTCTAAATAATAAAAATATTAAATATAAGCAGAGATATTTACATATAACATGAATCCAGCTATAATTATTATTATTATTATTATTATTATTATTAGTCAAAACGAAGAGCGCGATTTTAGATGTTTTATTTTTTGAACAACATTTCGACAGAACGTCTGTCTTTCTCAAGTTCAAACCAAAAGGTGATTGAAAAATAAAACATCTAAAATCGCGCTCTTCGTTTTGACTATTTACCTTCGTGAAGAGTTACGTCAATCCTTTTTTTAAATATAAAAATCAAGTAGATTGAGATGATTGATTTTATGGTACACAGAATAAGAATTGGAACATACAGAAATTCTAGAAGTCACCAAAGCAGCCGGGTGTCTAAGGAAAATCGTAATGTAAATTACAGCTTTTGCGTTTTATTCCTTCTCACAGTTGGCTTGTCAACCCTATTAGTTTCGCTAGACCCCAGTGTTGAACCCAATCCTGGACCAATGGACTTCGTACCATTCAAATATGAATCAGAAATTACGTTTGGTTTCTGAAAATTTGAATTTTCAATCACCTTTTGGTTTGAACTTGAGAAAGACAGACGTTCTGTCGAAATGTTGTTAAAAAAATAAAACATCTAAAATCGCGCTCTTCGTTTTGACTATTTATCTTCGTGAAGAGTTACGTCAATCCTTTTTTTAAATATAAAAATCAAGAAGATTGAGATGATTGATTTTATGGTACACAGAATAAAAATTGGAACATACAGAAATTCTAGAAGTCACCAAGGGTGTCTAAGGAAAATCGTAATGTAAATTACAGCTTTTGCGTTTTATTCCTTCTCACAGTTGGCTTGTCAGCCCTATTAGTTTCACTAGACCCCAGTGTTGAACCCAATCCTGGACCAATGGACTTCGTACCATTCAAATATGAATCAGAAATTACGTTTGGTTTCTGAAATTTTGAACTTTCAATCACCTTTTGGTTTGAACTTGAGAAAGACAGACGTTCTGTCGAAATGTTGTTCAAAAAATAAAACATCTAAAATCGCACTCTTCGTTTTGACTATTTACCTTCGTGAAGAGTTACGTCAATCCTTTTTTTAAATATTATTATTATTATTATTATTATTATTATTATTATTATTATGAGGAGAAGGAGGAGGAGGAGGAGGAAGGTGGTAAGCAAGCAGAATCATGACCATGCAAGGCAAAATGCTTAGTGGCATTTCTTCTTACTTTGACAATGCCACTAAGGTGGACTTTGCCTTTCAACCTTTCTGGTTGATAAAATAAGTACTACTAGGTTCAATGTAATTGACAAGCTTCCCCCCACTCCCCCAAAATTTGTGCCTGTAGTAGAAAGGATTAAAATCATTACTATTAAAATAAAGAAGTCGTTAACATTATTATTATTATTATTATTATTATTATTATTATGTTTGACTTTTGTTTTGCATTTGTACAAGTTGGATCCAAGTCTCACCCAGAGACCTCAAGAGACAACAAGTTAGAAGTTCATGTAGGTGTTATGCCTAGGGTACCATATATTTGGATTTGTACAGTTTTGTTCTAGTGAATGTTTAAGAAACCATAAGAAAATTATGTGTTTGTTTTAAAATTTGAGATCACATAGACAGTATTTTATGTAGGATATGGGCAGTTCCCATGAGCACTATCTTTTGAACTTCAGCCATTTTGGGGTTTCCTGGTATCTGAGCTAGGAAGTAATCAGCCCGTTTCGCTGTCATTCCCAGGGCACCTATGACAATAGGTATTGTTTTCGTCTTCAGATTCCACATTTTGCTAATTTCTATCTCAAGATCTTTATATTTGCTCAATTATTATTATTAAGCAAAGTGACGAGCTGGCAGAGTCGTTAGCATGCTGGATGAAATGCTCAGCAGTATTTCGCCTGTCACTGTTCTGAGTTCAAATTCCACTGAGATCAACTCTGCCTTTCAATCCTTTCAGGGTTGATAAAATAAGTACCAGTTGAACACTGGGGTCGATGTAATCAACTCATCCTCTCCCCCAAAATTGCTGCCCTTGTGGCAAAATTTGAAAAGATTATTATTATTCTTAAGGTGGTGAGCTGGCAGAATCATTAACATGCTGGATGAAATGCTTAGTGTTATTTTGTTCGTCACTACGTTGTGAGTTTAAATTCCGCCGAGTTTGACTTTCAATCTTTCAGGGTGAATAAATTAAGTACCAGTTGAACACTGGTTCAATGTAATCAACTAGTCCCCTCCCCAAAAATTTGAGGCCTTGTACCTTTAGCAGAAAATTAATATTATTATTATTATTATTATAATTATTATAATTATTATTATTATTATCATTTCCTCAATTACAATGGATATTTAAACATTTTATAATTTTGGTTTGGAAAAGCTAAATGTTTTAAAATTTAACTCTTTCATTATTTCTGTTGAAATAGACTGACTTTATATCAATTCATTTTGAAAATAATGAAGAATTCAGTAAAATAATAGTCATTATTAAACTAGTATTTAGAACATAAAGTAGCATGAAATTTTGATGCAAGGTTATAATTGAGATCTCTTCAAAGCATAAAGTTTGTATCATAGAATCAAATCAAGGATGATCAACATTCACTAACTTATGAGGAGGTGCTGAAAAGTTCATGACTTTAAGGCTGTCACATAAGGCCTGGTTGGAGGCCCAACCTTCTGAGTTCTTTTACAGGGCTTAGAAAAACTGAAGGACCACTGCAATAAGTGTGTGAATCTGAGAGGGGAGTAAATGTCATCATTGTTGAATAAAATCATGAAGGCACATGGCTTAGTGGTTAGAGCATCTGGCTCACAATCATGAGGTAGTGAGTTTGACTCCCAGACCTGGTTGTGTGTTGTGTTCTTCAGCAAGACCCTTTATTTCACTTTGCTCCAGTTCACCCAGCTGTAGAAATGAGTTGTGAGGTCACTGGTGCCAAGCTGTGTCAGCCTTTGCCCTTTCCTTGGATAACATCAGTGGTATGCATGGGCAACTGATAGTCTTCCATAAACAACCTTGCCCAGACTTGTACCCCACAGGTGAACTTTCTGGGTGCATCTCATGGTCATTCATGATCAAAGGGGATCTTCACCCTGAATAAAATCATAATTAACTGACCCTCCTGTATTTTCTTTTATGCAAAGCTGGAACTTTTCAGCACCCCCTCATAACATAATACCAACACTAATATTGATAATGATATCATCATCATTTAATATCTCTGCTCCATGCAAGCATGGAATGAAAATCATTGCAAATTTTGATTGAAATATTCCTGAGGACTAGTGTTACCCATCATATATTGGGTAACTTTGGAAGAACACTTTTGTCAAAATGAATTATATCAGAAAATATGGCGCACACACACAATAATTTTTATTTAACTTTTGTAAAATTTCTTGTTGCTTATAGAAAATGATGAAACAAATACTAATTTTCAAATGAAAAATAAAATAAAATTAAATAAAACAAACTTCTTATTTTTATAACTCCTCCTATAACTACTTGGTCATTTATTCCCTTTTTCTCTCACTATAAATGTGCGTGTGACATTCCTTTACTCATTGCCGGCCACCAAGTCTAGTATGTATAGTCATCTTGCACCTCTTATGTTAACTGTCACAGTATTTTTCTTACAATCTCCCTCCCTTTCTCTATACACAATATAAACCATGACTGGAGAAAAATTGTTGAAGAGCTACCTCATCCATGCTTTCCTTAAAGTTCTTTTGAAGGTATCAACAAAGCATTCTGCCTGTTCATTAGATCTGGAATAGTATGGCACTGTAGTGATATGTTCTACCACAAACATTTCACAAAATCTTTAAAATTCGCTAGACACAAATTGTGTTCCATTGTCGGACACTATCTTGACTGGGATGCCTAATCTTGCAAACAATTCATGTAACAAATTTATCACAGTTGAGGAGGTTGGTTTTTTACACTTTTAAATTTCAGGCCATTTTGAAAAACTATCAACTACCACTAAGTAGTATAGACCGTTGAAAGTACCAGCAAAACTGATGTGTAGTCTTGACCATAGAACATCTACTTTTTTCCTAGGTTGGAAAATTTTTTCACGAATAGTACATTTCATTTTGATTTAAATATATGTGTTCCACTTTATTTTACTGTGATTTTTTGTTTTAGCCCCTCAGCTGCATTTGAACCTTCGACTGAGGTGACTATATTTCTACACAAAACACTTATGGGCTTATTCCAGAAATTGAATAATTCTATTCACTCTGTGCCAAATAAATTAAGTGAATGTTTTAATACATATATCTTAGCTGTTTTTGTTTTGACTTATGTTACATAGACATTCACCGATAAAATATAATCTTTTCCCTGTAACACCATGTCTACCTTTTTAAATTTAATTAATTTCAGCTTACCAATATGTTTCCATGCTTTGCGTTTATAGTCATGTCACTACCTGTGTCAAACTTCAATTTTACACTTGTATTTTTAATTTTCACATGTATGAATTTTCTGTTCATTTGTATTACCCATTTTTTTTAATGAAAAACTATTTATTTTTTTCCCATTGTTCTGATGTTTTGTCATTTTTGTTCTACAGTACATTTTAATATGTCCCATATTTCCACAATGCAAACACTCCATTTTTTTAATGGACAATTTTTCCTCAGGTGCATACTACCACATGCAAAACATGGGTTTATATCCTAATGTTTGTCATGTTTTTTAGAAAACACTTTATCTCTATTCAGATTCTTCCACATTGGTTTTACTTGGAAACAATCTTTGCATTCAATTTCCTCTGTGTCATGTCTTAATTTGAGTATCCTTTCACATTTTTCAAACACTTTTTGCAGGGTTACATCCTGGCTTTGCTCCAGCTTTGCAAGAATTCTAGTTCTGACTTCTGCATCTTTTTTGGCAGTTAGTCCCTGTGTAAAAATTAGGCATTTGAACATATCTGGAGTTAATTCATCCAGCTTAAACTTCTCACATTCCTTGTTTATTCTTCCAACATATGTGATGTAGTCCTCATTACACTTTTTCTCTGTGTTCAGACACTTCCACCGTGTGTTGAACAAGGAGCATTTTTCACTGAAAATTTTAAACTTTACAGCAGATGGTTTTCTTGGGAGTACAAAATTACTGTATCGCTCATGTTTTGTTGGCACCAGTTTTCTCAAGATTAAGTGAGTTTTCAACTCCTCATCCCAATCTTTACTTTCTTTCTCGAAGATTTGCTCATATCTTCTGTAGTATGCTCTGAAGGTAACTCCTTCGTCAAGTTTGTATTTGAATTCAGTTATTGAATTTGCAACATAGTCTGGCAAAGAACACTTTTTCTGGCTTTCCTGATGACTTCAGTAATTGCAGCATTTGTTGCTGTAATATTATTTGTTGTTCTTGTTGCTTCTGTTGTTGTTCTTGCAGTTGTACCTGTTGTTGTTGTTGTTGCTGTTTTTGCAACTCAAGCAAACCCACCAATAAATTTTCCATACTTTTATGATTTTTCGTAAAATTCGTACACCAACTTTGTGAGTTTATTAACTCCTCTTTAAGTTTCTATTAACTCCATGTGAATTGGCTTATCCTCATCACCACTATTATAAAGTGGTCTTTTGTCACTGTCATATCTGTCTTTGTACAATGGTTATCGCTCTGACAGATATTGTTATACTCTGAAGTCGTCAATAGAATATTTCTATCTGGCACTATATGACCCCTGGTTGTACAGTGTTATTATCCTCAAAAGGTTGGATTGCTATAACGTCCACTCAGTATCACAGTATATTTACTATATCAGCATAGACATCACTATCAACACAGTCTACATGTACTCTACATACTCTCAATACCAGCCAACAACACCTTACTTATAGTAACTGGCTCATTCCATTTGTCATGTGGGATGGGTGTGCCATTATTATTAATTCCCTACAACAATAAGTACCAGTTGAGCACTGGAGGCAATGTAATTGGTTTACTCCCTCCCTGAAATTGCTGGCCTTGTGCCAAAATTTGAAACCATTATTTCACAGTATAAAAGTAGCTAGCTGGCAGACTTGTTAATGTATTGGACAAAATGCTTAACATTTCTTTTAGTTCTTTACATCATGAGTTCAAATATCACTGATGTCGGCTTTGCTTTTAATCTTTTCAGTGTTGACAAAATAAATATGTCAAATATTGAGGTCTATGTAACTACTTTACCTCTTAACTCAAAATTGCTAGCTTTGAACTAAAGTAAGAATTACTTTACAGCATATTTACCTTAGTCAATTTTTGTAACAGATAAGGAACGATATGCTTGACTATTATCACAATAATAACAACTTCTGTCTTACTACAATTGTGAACAGTCAGGACTAATAAAGCAAACTTATAGGGTTGCTTTTATTTAATTAAATACCGACAGCCATGCTAAAGAAGGAGATGAACTACTGTTTAAGTCATATCATTCTACTTAGTCTTTTCTTGAGAGCTAAGAGCAAGCAACCTTATGCTTGTGACAACTGTTGATACCAGTCATTCTATAAATTCCAAAATCAAAATCAGAATGCACATAAAAAATCAAATTCCTTGGTCTTCAGAATCAACTAAACAGATCAACTCAAGGTAACAAAACAGTTGTTAATCATTCAAGATTGGGCAACCGTAGAAGATCCTGTAATTAGTTGATTTGTTTCTTATTACAGATACAATGTAGGAATGACTAAAAGATTTATCATTTTTGAATCAACAAGGCAGATTGTAAATATATCCATAGAAATAGCACCAATGAGAAACAAAATGACCTTCAAGACAGAAAAGACAATCAGCATTATGTATATTGTATAATCTTTGAAGGGATATCAATCAAGTATATTTCTTATTTGTTATTGTTTTTGCTTGTTTTCATCAGGCAGACCTTTACCCAAATAGATTCCAGCTGTATTCCATTCCCATCTTTATTCAAGTATAATCTTTCTATGATCTTTTCCAAAATAGAAGGTGATATGAGGGAATTTTAGCTGCTATTTCTAGAGGACTGAATGACAAAACACAGCCTTCCCTTCAGCTTGACAGTGAGTGTATCTTTTAATTTGGAATTCTGTGAGTAACAAAAATAGCTAGATCTGTTAACTCTTTGGTTTTCAATTTGTTTACATTGATATTTCTATGCTGTCAAAGTAGGAAGAACAAACATTTTATAAAAGCTGACTAGTTTTCCTAAGATTAATTATCAATCATCTATGAAATATGACTAGGAACATCTATCACCTAGGAGCACAACTCCCTCATCATGCAGTGAGAAGTGAATCACCTTAAACTGTTTGTCATCATATTTCTGTTGAAATATAGTACCTCTGTTTCAATTAATTTTGAAAATAATAAGAAATTTAGCAAAATAATTTGCCATTTATAAGCTGGTGTTTGGAACATAAATCAACATGAAATTTTGATGAAAGGTATTAATTTTGATCACATTAAAACAGGAAGTTTGTATCAAAGAATTGGGCTGATCTTGGGAGGGTTGGTATCAAAAGGGTTAACTTCTCACAGCCATACTTCCTACAAATATTTATTCAAAGTAAATAGATTTTCTTGATTAGATAATATGATTAAGATTGAATGAGAAGTTAAAAACTTAAAATGCCTTTCTCTCCCAATAAATATCCTATAATACATGTGTAATATTGTCATTTTGCAATTAAGCATGCACATTTAATATGTATTCATAAAAAAAAGCAAAAGAATTCAGAAAGACTTGCCTGAGAGTAGCCATTACAGGCCATAAGATAATGAAGTTGATTCAAAACCTTTTTACCAAGAATAATTCCAGAGCTCAGACCGCATGTAGATGTATCAGTACTACGAGCAGAAAAGTTTGAATACAAACGGTTTTCATTCACCACATGAATCTACAAAAAAATAAAATAAAATTTTAAATGTTATGAATATAAATGACAGAAGGTAATTAATAAAAGGGCAATGCTTTGTGAGATTTTGTTCCAAATCTGTTCATAGTTCAATTTGACTTTCATTCCTTCATAGTATTTACGCCTATCATGAGTCTTAGGACTCAAAATAACCTCATAATAATCCATGGAAATTAAGTGATTGAGATTACAAACTTACATCCCTTCTGAATGGGACACTGGTCTGTTGATGGAACTCCTATACAGTGGAGAGGACTGGAGAAATGGGAAATGAATGGTTTTGCTCAAGAACACAATATCCCACTTGGTACAAGAAACGAAGCCACAATCTTATGATCATGACTGCAACACCTTAACCTCTAGGGATAATTGAGGAACCCCACTGTCTGAGATTTCCCTGAAACCCCAGAAGCAAGTACCCTCTCCAGTTCCTTCTCTCCAATTCACAGGTCTACACTTAGAGAGGTACCATCCACTCGTGCCATTTTCACAACTTTCACCCACCTCTCAATAAACTCACTTGAGGACAGCACTTCCCTCTTCACTCTCAATTTCCTTTTCAAGTGAAACTTGAAGAAGTCAATGAGAGCTCTACCAAAGAGGAATATATCTGTCCTTATGCTTTTCAGTCTTGTCCACCAAACAACCACTTTCACTATAGCCACCAAGCAAAGGAAAACTGCCTTGCCTGCTCAATTGAAGGAGAGCGGTGGCACGATCATTACTACAGACTCAGCCAACAGATATATCCGTCCTACACATGACAGCAGCTGTTTAGCATAACCCCACAAGTCAGCAATGCCCAGACACCGAATGAAGTGTGTAGAATGGTTTCGTCACTCTGTGTACAATCCAGACTGCATGCTGCCATGCGTAGGACAGTTAGACAGGATCAGAGAAACCAGAAGATTGTATTAGGCTCTTATGTTTACTTTTGTGACTGCCCCATATTTAAAGCGTCTTTGTGGTAATTTCTGATGGACCAGGAACTTTCCCTGTCTTCATATCCTTGCTTTATCATATTGCTGTCAACTAGAATGACTGGTCTCTCTGTCAGATTCACATTTGGAAGGCTCTCTTTCTCCCACGCATTTTCCATGTTTAGTAGCCTTTCATAGTAGCACTTCTGTACCTCTTCCTTCTCAGAATCATTATTTGCAAGTGTACCATTATCCATCCATATACACTTTGTCTCCCATTACATTTTGACTTTTTTCAGACACAGTATTGCAATCTGGATAACCTCATGCCTCTGAGACATGGCTGTGTGTATAGGCGCAGGCATGGCTGTGTGGTGAAGAAGCTCTCTTTACAACCATGTGGATTCAGGTTCAATCCTACTGTGCAGTTCTTTGGGCAAGTGTCTTCTACTATAGCCTCAAGCTGACCAATGCCTTGTGAAAGAACTTGTAGATGGACTCTTGGGTCGAAGCTCATGATATAAACATGTGTCTTAGTGTTTGTACCCTAAACACAGCCTGACAACTGGTGTTGGTTTGTTTACATCCCCATAACTTTACAGTACAGCATAAGACACTGATAAAATAAATACCAGACTTTAAAAAGTAAGTACTGGCATCAATTTGCTTGAGTAACCTCTTTAATATGATACCCTAGCATGGCTGCAGTTCAATGATTAAAAAAAACCCCAAAAGACAAGAGGTAATAAGCAAATATACACAACAAGCATAGGCATGGCTGCATGGTAAGAAGCTTGCTTCCAGTTTATGATTGTTCAGCTGCATTGTTGGATTTGTTTGGTACACACGTGATTTTTGGCTGTCTTGGCAGAGCAACGTTTTTCTTCTTGTGTAATGGAGGGGCGTCGAGCAAGAAGTTGGGAGAAGTTAAAGTATTCTTCGCTAGAATGTGATTCATCTGAGGAGGAATTAGTTGAATACTTAAACAAGAAAGACAAAGAGATGGAAAAGAGGAATTATGCAGCGGTGGCTAGAGAAAAAAATTGAAGAAGTGAATCTGGAAGAGTTGAGCGAGATCAAGGGAATGCTTGAAAGGGAGGGGAATGATGTGAAGGTGTTCCCCCACCCCCACAAGGTATTAAAGGACAAGGTAGGAAGGATGATTGTCTATAGAACCTACACCACAGCAACAAGGAAAATAGAAGTGGTGTCGGAGGCACAGGTGGAAAAGGCACTGAGGTCAGGTTGGCAGGAGATATCATACCTTGCCAGGGGACAAAAATACGGAATAGTGGAGGTGCAGTTTAAGGAGATAGCAACTGCCAGACTGTACTCGGCCATACCACTGAAGACAGACGAGGTGGTGCGTCTACCTGTGTACCTTGGGAGGCGTACTTCCAGGGTTCGGGTGGAAAACATACCATCAGAAGTGAATGTGGTCTGGCTGGTGGCTGCCATACTGCTAGACATGGAAGAGAAGGTGGTGGTCCTGCAGGCCACCAGAAGGGCACATTAGAGCGGAGTGCCCTCTACCACGAGAAAAGGCTGAGGAGAGTGAAAAAGTGGTGGGTGCTCCATAGCCCATGGAGGAAAAAAACATGATACTACCAAGGAAGACAAGCACCAGCATTGAAGAAGAGATAAACGACAGCTGGGAGACAGCAGAGAGGAAAAGAAAAAGAAGAGGACATATGTGGTAAAGAATGAGCCCCCAACCTGCACCCATCCGGACCCCCACCCACACCCACTCTATCCCAACCACTCCCCACATACACCAACCCTCCCCATGCCCATTCTGACAAAAAAACAATTGCAAACACACAGGAGCCTCAAATTTACCCACCCCAACCTTGTAAGGAAAAATATGTATTGACGTACAATGGACAAGATGAGGAACTGGATAATGAGGTAAATTCGTGGGACAGAGTAGTCAAGGTGGATGTAGCAGGTGTAAGGAGTCTGCCCGAGAACAATTATTATGTGCTAACAGACCCGGAGAACCTGTGGAAGTTGCATAAGTATATGGAATATTGTGACTGCGAGTGGTGGAAGAAAAAAATTGACACCAGCAAAATGCTGAAAAGAATAAGGTACGTCGACATTTTAAAGAAATATAATATAGACATTTTAAAAAAAGATGTGGAATAACTGTTGTTAATGATAATTGCAAATAATTGTGTTCTAAAGTTGGTTGCAAATGGTAATTCAAATAGTGTTGGAAAGAGTAATGTATATGGTGTTGCTACAGGTTCAATGAAGTCGCTTGGAGGTGAAGCCGAACAGCTTCATTTCATCTTTCATTATATAAATTTATTCCTTTCATTCGTTTTTTTTGCTGTTTTCTTTTGTCCCCACCTTGTGCTGTCCCCTCTATGTAAGGCCTTTATTGTCAATTTCATAAAATAAAGGTTCAGGATTCAGTCCCACTTCATGGGACCTTGGGAAAAAACCTTTTGAGTGGAGTTGGTAGATGGAAACTGAAGGAGGCTCATCATATGTATGTATGTATGTATGTTTGCTTGTGTGTATGTCTGTCTGTCTGACTGTCTGTATGTATGTATGTATGTATGTTTGCTTGTGTGTATGTGTGTGTGTGTATGTATGTATGTATGTATATATGTATGTATGTATGTATGTATGTGTGTGTGTGTGTGTTGTTTGTGCCTGTGTCCCAAACCGCTGCTTGACGGTGCTGGTGTGTTTACATCCAAGTAACTTAGTGATTGGGCTGGAAATGGCCAGTTTAAATGCTAAAGGGTTAAATTACCTGTATCAGTTGTTAGCTATCAGAAAACTGCATCTTTCAAAACCTCCATGCTTCCTGAAATAGGACAACACTACTCCTGATGTGCCTATGCACCCTTATTCCTTATGATTTTTTTAATGTTCACTTTTCTCTATTTTTTGTTTCTTATTCAGTGTACTATATATGTACTTCTTAGCTTTTATTGCTGTCTTTCTTGACTAAGTGTATATGCCTGCTCTCTATCCCTTCATTAAACCTTTGCAGATGTGTTGTTGAGCACCTGAGCACAGCAGACAATGATGGACTCTCCCATTGAAGACAATGTATGAATGTTCAGGTTTTTGCCAAACGACCTGCATAATGATTTGTTTATAGTGATCAAATGCTTGTGCTGTACATTAGCTCACTCCCTCCATCAAATCGACATTACCTGAACAGGAGCAGAGTGTATCATGCTTCAGGTGTCAAAGTGATCACAGAGCAACGTGAGATGAAGTGTTTTGCTCAGGAAAACAATGCACCATCCAATCTAGGAATTGAAGCCATGATCTCACGATTGTGACCACAACACCCTAACCACTAGGCCATGTGCCCTCACTGCATACAATATGCTCATTATTATTATTATTATTATTAATATTGTGAATGTGACCTATGAAAACAATTAAACATTTATCCTGCATATTGTCAGATAGTGACACTTACATGATGTGGTACCAATTCATCATAACCACGGTTGCTTCCAGATGCACAACAAGCCATTGATATCAAAGCAGCTGTTGGGAGAACATCATAGACACTGCGTTTCTGAAAAGAAAAGGAAAAAAAACAAAGTAAAAGAAATTAGAATTAACTCCTTTGTTACCATATTTCTGCTGAAAGACTATGCTTTTAATTCAATTAATTTTTAAAATAATGAAAAATTTACTAAAATAACTTTGTTGTTATTAAGCTGGTGTCTGGAACATAAATTAACATAAATTTTGATGGAAACTTTAAAACAGGGGCTTGTATCATGGGACCAGGCACAAACTCAAGGGTTTGTTATCAAAATGGTTAAACAGGACAAAAAAAAAATCTTTAACCTGCTAACTTCAGACACACTGGGAAGGAAACAGAGACAGAGGGGGAGAGCATGAGACAGAGTCACAATTAAATAATACCCTCATTGTTAACCAATAACACTTTCTGCAAAGTAAAAGACAGTAATCAACCTACAACTAGGAAACACAAATGTGTTACACATTTAAAGTGCTGCTTATAAATCTGGGAAAGTATGGAGTGCAAGCATGTCTATATGGTTAAGAAGTGTGTTGCACAATCATGTGGCTTCAGGTTCAATCCTCTACATGCAGCATTTTTGGCAAATGTGTTCTATCATAGTCTTGGGTTGACCAAAGCCTTGTGATAGAAATTTGGTAGACAAAAACTGTGTGGAAGCTTGTCAGATGGCCTGTTCTTGTTGCTGGATGGTAGACATCATCCTCCACCTGGTTTACCTTGGGTGCCATTAGTGAAGTCCACTCTATAGCAAACAAACAGACATGGTCTCTTGTCTAAAGAATAACATCTCCTGTATCTCCGATCAGTGCTAGGGACTCAGGGGAACAGTCAAAGATGCTCTCCTCTCCTCCCTCATCAGCCGAAGCTACATAAATATTAAAAAAATTATAATAAAATGTAGCTGCCTGCTTGAAAGGTAAAAATTTACCCTCACTAACCAAATTCCTGGCCCTTATCATAGGGTCCTAATACTCTTCTCTTACTATTACTACTACAACTATTACTGCTGCTGCTGATGATGATGATGGAGCTACCCCAACCACCACCACCACCACCATCACCACCATCACCACCACTACTACTGCTACTATTAATACTGGTACCACTACTAATACTGCAATAGCTGCTGCTGCTACTACTACTATTACTACTGCTGCTGATGTTGCTGATGCTACCCCCCACCATTACCACTACTACTACTGCTGCTACCCACCTTCAACTACCACCACTACTACTGCTGCTGCCACTACTACTAATAGTGCTGCTGCTGCAGCTACTACTACTACAAACTGCTAAATCTACACCACTACCACTCCGTCCATTCACTTATCTCTCCTCCTCACCTGCATGATAACTATTGTTTATTTCACTTTGCAACTCTTTTTTCTAAAGATTTTGCTCTCTTCCTCCATCTCAGAACAACTGGGATTTCTTCTCTGTCCTGATGTTCCAGTCATCTTGAATTAATTCAAATTAAATATCCCTTCTGCAATAGGCACACGGTGGGGAAATAGGGGCAAGGCTAGTCAATTACATTGACACTCATGCTTCATTGGTACTTATTTCATCAACCCCAAAAGGATGAAAGGCAAAGTCAACCTTGGCGGAATTTGAACTCAGAACATAAAAACAGAAATACCACTAGGCATTTTGTCCAGTGTGTTAATGATTTTGCCAGTTTGCCACCTTAAATTCATCATCATCATCATCATCGTCATCATTTAACGTCCACTTTCCATGCTAGCATTGGTTGGACGATTTGACTGAGGACTGGTGAAACCAGATGGCTACACCAGGCTCCAATCTGATTTGGCAGAGTTTCTACAGCTGGATGCCCTTCCTAATGCCAACCACTCAGAGAGTGTCGAAGGCCAGTCAGGCGGCACTGGCAACGGTCATGCTCAAAATGGTGCATTTCATGTGTCACCCACACATGAGCCAGTCCAGGGGCACTGGCACAGATTAAATATCAATTACTTCCACAAGAAAGGCTGCAATGAAGCTCATTAGCAAGGATCCTTCTTCAACAGATGCAGACTAATAATAGTTTCAGATTTTGGTGAGAGGTCAGCAGTTTTAAGAGGAGGGAGCCAGTCAATTACAATGGGGCCAGCACTTGACTGATGCCTTATTTTATTGAATCCGAGAGGCTAAATGGCAAAGGTGATCTTGGAGGAATTTGAACTCAGAACATAAACAGCCAGATAATACGTCATTAAGAATTTTGCCAAATGCATTAATGATGCTGCCAGCTCATCACTTTGATAGAGACTAATAATAAAATGAAAACAAGGCTAACATGCAATAGTAATGCTTTTCAACCACAGGGTTCCGAGTTCAGTCCTACTACATGACACCTTGAGCAAGTTTCTAATACTAAAGCCCTGGGCTGACCAAAACCTGTGGGCAGATTTGGTAGACAGAAACTGATAAAAGCTTGATGTGCATACATATATATGTGTATATATATATATATATATATATATATATATATATATATATATATTTATATGCATATATGCGTATATACATACACAATGGAACCTCAGTTTACAAATGTCTCTCATCATCATCATCACCGTCGTTTAACGTCCGCTTTCCATGCTAGCATGGGTTGGACGATTTGACTGAGGACTGGTGAAACCAGATGGCTACACCAGGCTCCAATCTGATTTGGCAGAGTTTCTACAGCTGGATGCCCTTCCTAACGCCAACCACTCAGAGAGTGTAGTGGGTGCTTTTTACGTGCCACCTGCACGAGAGCCAGTCCAAGTGCACTGGCAACGATCTCGCTCGATAGTCCTTACACATGCCACGGGCACAAGTGCCAGAAAGGCGACGCTGGGCACAGGTGCCATCACAATTTCGCTTTCGCTTGCCACAATAAGTCTTCGCAAGCTGAGTTTTGTGTCCAATGAGGGAGATGACGTTGGCATATATATAGCATATATATATATATATATATATATATATATATATACATACATACATATATAAAACATATATATATATATAACATATATATGTATATAAAACAAATATATATACTTATATATAACACACACACACACACACACACACACACACACACATATATATATATATATATATATATATATATATGATATATATATACATACATACATATATAAAACATATATATATATATAACATATATATGTATATAAAACAAATATATATACTTATATATAACACACACACACACACACACACACACACACACACACACACATATATATATATATATATATATATATATATATATATATATATATATATATAACATATACATATAACATATATATATTCACAGACAAGTGAATACATCGACATTAGCGAAGGAGACGTACTACTAACTATAGATGAAGTGGACACAAACTCAACTCATCACGAACAAATCAGTTTACAAACAATTTTTTGAACATAAAACATCTCAAGTGAGGAGCACACAAGCCAGCAGCAATGGTTGGCCACAAGCTGGGAGTATCAGCTGGAGGACATCAGTCTCTGCTCAAATTCACCATGCCTTCTCTTGAATTTTCTATGGGAAAAATAGTTTGGGCTTATGAACATTTCAGGTGACAAACAGGTTTCAAGAATGAATTAAATTCATAAACTGAGGTTCCACTGTATAATATTTTTCTATTCTTTTATACGTTTCAGCCCTAAGGTTGTGGCCATGCAGGAGCACCACTAGTACATAAATTATATATATATATATATATATATATATATAGGTGCAGGAGTGGCTGTGTGGTAAGTAGCTTGCTTAACAACCACATGGTTCCAAGTTCAGTCCCACTGCATGGTACCTTGGTCAAGTGTCTTCTACTATAGCTTCAGGTTGACCAAAGCCTTGTGAGTGGATTTGGTAGACAGAAAACTGAAAGAAACCTGATGTATATATGTATATATATATATATATATATATATGTATATAGTAATAATATTAGGGAATAAAAACTTATTCCAACCTTACAGGCAAAAATCGGTATAATATTACACCGGGTTTCATATTATATAATATATATGTATATAACTAATTTAGAGACGAACCGTCACTCTACAACTCAGTCAACTAAGAACCCGTCCAAAACCATGCTGTAAGGCATATACCATATCAATATTTATCTAAGATTTTAATCTAAAATTTTAATAATATATAATATATCGTATAAAGAAACATTCATAATAAAAATATTAATTCAAAAATCAAAATTATAAATAGGACAGTAAAAATTAATACAATAATATAAAGTGTGAAAGCATAAATGTATGAAAGTCAGTGCTAGTACATAGACTACGTGCGTTTCATGGCTGAAATAGGACTATATAAAATCATAAGCAAATTCTATCCAAATTCATTAGAAAAGGGAAATGATTTTACTTCCAAAATCAGTCACTCTTCAGGTCAAATTCCTAAAAAAATATCTAAAATCATTCAAGGGATAAACATAAACATGAGAAATAAAAATACATATAAAGAGACAAAACCTGTAAACTAATCCCTACATTAACGGTATTAATATAATTATTAAGAGTTACAATCTAAAAATATTGAAAAAAAAATTTATAGTGAACAAGGTTAAAACATTATGGAAGAGGTAAATATTAGTAAAAAAACATCTACAGTTACTCGCCGGCAGATAAGTCATGTTTTCTAATTTTAATTTTCTAAAAAATATTGACATACATCTTTTATTAACTTTATACACTAGGCTTACAAAGAAAATGTCTTGGGGTCAATTTTCTTGACTAAAGGTGGTGCTCCATCATGGCCACAGTCAAATGACTGAAACAAGTAAAAGAATATATATATAAACAAATATATATATATATATATATATATATATATATATATATATATGGGTTGGATGGTTTGACTGAGGTCTGGAGAGCCAGCAGCTGCACCAGGCGCCAATCTGGTCTGGCAGAGTTTCTACAGCCCTTCCTAATGCCAACCACTCTGAGAGTGTAGTGGGTGCTTTTTACATGCCACCGGCACAGGAGCCAGTAAGGCAGGCCTGGCAACGATTATGTTCGGATGGTGCTTATTACATGATGCTTGTGTTTCTTTGTTTTGACATCATATGACAATTTGACCCATCATACAAATGGTATCCCTTGTTTCCAATCTTATGTTAGCCAGGGTGAAATTATTACCTTGTTTAGAAACAGGTGATGGTTGGCAACAGGAAGGACATCCAGCCCCAATCTGCCCCAAAACACTCCATCATTCATGATGATGATAATGGTAATGGTGATGATGATAATGATGATGGTGAAACATGGAAACTGTATATATGTATAGAGAGAGAGACAGAATATATGTGTAGGAATAAACAGAGAAAGAATATATGAATAGAAGAGGGAGAAAGTGAGAGAAAAAATCTGTTAAAGGATGAACTTGGGGCAAAACACTTACCTCAATAGGGCTTGGGTTATCATGGGTCTGGTCAAAGAAAATAGCATGGGCCATAGTGTTAACAAGAGGCTGGATTTGAGGCTGGATGAATGAACCAACTGGCTGTCCACCAAAGCGGTGAACAAGACGACCAAGCTCGTGGGAATTCCAAGCAACAAGGGATTCTGAAGATTAAGAAAAACAGAAAGAAAAGAAAAAAACATCTGTAGATTTATGATAATAAATTAAAGGTTATTGATCCCCATTCTTCATTCACTAATACTGCTCTTTCCACCCATACTTTACATTGAGCACTCACCCACCCACTGAGTCACTCTACTCATGCATTATGCTTACCCCTTTCTTTCCACCACTCCAATGACCTACCCAACCACATGTTAGCTCTCTCTCTCTCTCTCTCTCTCTCTCTCTCTCTCTCTCTCTCTCTCTCTCTCTCTCTCTCTCTCAGGACCATTCAATGAATCATTGCACTCACTAGATGGTCCTGTCAAACTGTCAAACCCATGCCAGTATGGAACACACACACACACATACATACACACACACTTCACAAACACACACACATGTAAATAGATGAAGAGATAGGTAGATAGATAGATGGATAGACAGATAGAAGCACTAGACTTTTCCTTCAGAATGAGTGGCAAGTAAGCCACTCTTTTTGAAGAAAAATTCAGTGCTTCTAAGCCTCTGGCTCAAATAAACTAAGATTTCACATTTATTTTTGCATAATAATTTCCACTTGTCTGATTACTGCATCAGTATGCAAACCCATTTGCCAGTTACTGATCTTTTGAAACAACTGTAAAGATGATTCTAGGAATATGTTTGCTTCACTATTCATGGCTTATTCATGGTTATGTTTATATAACAGCTTACGTTTTTGTATATATGAGATAATACCATATATATGCATGTTACACACAAACACACACAAACAAACATATATACATGCACACACATACACACAAATATATATATAAAGGAAGAAGAAAATGGAGATTGTGAAGTTAATAAGAGTTTACTATCAACAACAAATCAATCAGTATTCCTTACAGCTGTTTCAGTTATACACAGTGAAATTAATTAAATATTAAGTTCATATTTCTGAGCATAACCTCTTCAGTGGGGAAAAAATATATACACTTAGATGTTTTGTATGTTTGTAGATTTGTCACAACAGACTCAATTCCCTCCAAAATATTAGGTATTGAACCAGTATTTCCTTGGATGATACCATCCCTTCATGAGGCTAACATAACCACTAATATATATATATATATATGAGGAGCTACAAACTTGTGACATAAAAGGCAACTGGGAATTCCTGCAGGACAACTTGCTGAGTGCCACACACCAAATCTGTGTGTGATGCAAAGTCCCAACCAGACCTAGGGTAACATGGTGGTGGAATGTTGCTGTAGACAGGGCCATTCGAGCAAAGAAACAAGCCTGGAAGACCTGCAAGAGTGGGGTAGCAGGCAGCTGTATCAGATAGCCAGAAGGGAAGATGGAAATAAGTATATCTAGCCAAGGGAGAAGCAGAAAAGAGGAAGTTTTCCTATGTTCAGCAACGTGAGGACCCAGATTGCAAGACAGTATGAGAGAAAATTGTGATGTCACAAGAGAGAAATGTGTCCGCATGGATGACGGTGCACTTGCATTTAGTGATTCTGCAAAGAAAGAGGCTTGGAAATACCATTATGAAAGATTGCTGAATATAGAGAACAAATGGGTGGAGGAGGAGAGCCTGCCAAATGTTGACCCAGCTGAGGGACCAGCTATCTGAATCAACAATAACTTGATAGATAAAGCAATTAAGGACATGAAAACAGGGAAAGCCCCCAGCCCTTCAGGAATCACTGCTGAGATGCTTAAAATATCTGGCAGTGTGGGTTATGTCTAGTCACCCATATTGTAAATTAGGTGAGTCACAAAAGAGTCATATCCAATGACTGGTGTAACAGCACCATAGTCAACTACTACAAAGGTAAAGGTGATGCCTTGGATAGAAATAATTACAGAGGTATCAAATTGTTGGATTAGATGATGAAAGTTAGTTAGGGGGAGAATTAATCTAGATGAGATGCAGTTTGGTTTTGTGCCAGGGAGAAGCACCACTGATGCTATATTTCTGGTAAGGCAGCTGCAGGAGAAATATATAGCCAACGATAAACCTCTGTACTTAGCTTTTGTTGACTTGGAAAAAGCTTTCAACAAGGTCCCCCGATTCCTTATCTGGAGGTCAATGCAGAAACTAGGGACAGATGGATGGCTGTGAGAGTTGTACAAGCCATGTACAGAGACACTACCAGTAAGGTGAGGATTGGCAATGAGTATAGCGAAGAATTCAGGGTACAAATAGGGGTTCACCAAGGATTGGTCCTAAGCCCCCTCTTGTTCATCATAGCCCTTCAGGCAATAACAGGAATTCAAGGCAGGCTGTCCCTGGGAGCTCCTCTACGCTGATGACCTTGTTCTTATAGTTGAATCACTACCAGAACTAGAGAAGAAGTTCCAGGTATGGAAGCAAGGACTAGAATCAAAGGGCCATAGAGTTAACCTAGCAAAAACCAAAGCTTTAGTAAGTAGGAAGGCAGACAAATCACAAATTCCTTCAAGTAGATGGCCCTGCTCAATCTGTAGAAAAGGTCTAGGTAGTAACTCAGTAAGATGCACCTAGTGTAAGCTTTGGACACATAAAAGGTGCAGCAACATCAGAGGAAGGTTAACAGGGAAAATAGCTTTTGTGTATGGTAGATACATAGGTACAATAAACACCAAAAATGTACAGAAAATAGACTCAATCAACTGCCATGAGGGTAAGCTAGAGGTAGTAGATAGCTTCCATTACTTAGGTGATCAAGTTAGTAGCAGAGGTGGATGTTCCAACAGCATAGCTCTCAGAATAAGATTAGGCTAGGCAAAATTTAGAGAGCTCCTGCCTTTGCTGGCAACAAAGAGCCTTTCTCTCAGAGTGAAGGCAGATTGTATGATACCTGTATGCGAACAACTATGCTACATGGCAGTGAAACATGGGCTGTGACAACCAAGGACATGCATAGGCTTGATAGAAATGAAGCCAGTATGCTTTGCTGGATGTACAATGTCAGTGTACATGTTCAACAGAGTGTAAGCATCCTGAGAGAAAAATTATGCACAAGAGGCATCAGATGTGGTGTGCAAGAGAAGTGAATGCACTGGTATGGCCATGTGATGCATATGGACAAGGACAGCTGCATAAAAAGTACTGATCCCTAACTGTGAAGGGAAACTGTGGTAGAGGTAGAGCCAGGAAAACATGGGATAAGGTGGTGAAGCATGATCTCCGAACTTTGGGCCTCACAGAGGCAATGACTAGTGACCAAGGCCTTTGGCAATATGCTGTACTTGAGAAAACCCTGTCAAGCCAAGTGAAATCGCAGTCAAGGTTGATGTTGGTGTCATGTAACCGGCACCCATGCAAGTGGCACGTAAAAAGCACCTTTTGAGCGTTGAGCCTCACAAAGGCAAAGTGGTTGAGCTCCTTTCAAATGTTGTGCCTCACAGAGGCAATGACCGAGAACTTCGGCATTATGTTGTGCTTGAGAAGAAGACACATCAAGCCAAGTTAAATCACAGTCGTGGCATGTACTAGTGGCATGTTAAAGTACCTTTAAAGTGTCGGGCCTCGCAGAAGCAAGGATTGAGACCACTTAACATTATGCTCAGCTTTGAGCATTGAATCTCACGGAGGCAATGACCAAGCCCATTTGGCATTATGCCGCGCTTCAGAAGAAGACCCATCAAAGCAAGTAAAACTGCAGTCATGACAGATACTGGTGTTATGCAAATGGTATCCATGCTGGTGGCACATAAAAGCACCCATTACACTCTCGGAGTGGTTGGTGTTAGGAAAGGAAGCCAGCCATAGAAACCATGCCAAGACAAAGTGGAGTCTGGTGCAGCTTTCCAGCTTGCCACCCCTGGTCAAGTGATCCAACCCATGCCAGCATGGACAATGGATGATAAATGATCATGCTCTATACATGCACACACATGTGTGTATGCGTGTGTGTGTATGTGTGTGTGTGTGTATGTATGTATGTATATTTATGCATATAAACATACATGTATGCATAAACTCTGGATATTCTCATGTCTAAAAAATAATTGAAAAATAAACCATTCAGTTAAATACTCAAAGTATTGTAAGGTTATGCAACTAATTGATAAAAACAGTAAATTGAAACATACCACGAATTAAGGAATTAATACCTAGATGGTTCATAAACAGATTGTCTGTTGCTTCACTACTGGTGAAGAGTTCAGCAATAACATAGAGGTTTGGCCGGACAGCACGGGCAGCATCTAACATGTACTGTAAATGAGAGACAAAGAAATAAGAAATCTTCTTTAGGCAAGTACACAACACAGAGGTAGTAAATACCCTAACTAGTCTCTTAGTTTTGATTCATGGACTATAGGCTACAAGATCTTATATGTTCTGGGTGGGCCAAAAGTCATGAACCAAAACAGTCGACATTTTATTTACACTATGTTCTTCTTCTGATTATTATTATTATTATTATTATTATTATTATTATTATTATTATTATTATTATTATTATTATTATTATCATTCATTTTGTTCATCATGTACAAGTACATGTGTATTCAACATTGTTATTTATTTTATTCAATTTCAAGCATATTAAACTTATTTTGTGCATAACCTTTGTGCACATATATATATATGAACTAGATTAGTTCACAAACTGTTACGATTCAAAGGTTATTTAAGTATGTACATATATGCATTCATGTGAACATTCAGATGTAGATGCATTTTTATGCATATACATTTTTTTATGTGTGTGTGTATATATATATATATATATATATATATATATATGTATGTATATTCTTTTATTTTTCTACTTGTTTCAGTCATTTGACTGTGGCCATGCTGGAGCATTGACTTTAGTTGAACAAATCGACCTCAGGACTTATTTTTTGTAAGTCTAGTACTTATTCTATCGGCCTCTTTTGCCAAACTGCTAAGTTACAGGGATGCAAGCACACCAACATCAGTTGTCAAGCGATGGTGAGGAGACAGACACAGGCACAAATACATACATACATACACACATGTATATATATATATTCTGTCTACCAAATCCACTCACAAGCCTTTGGTTGGCCTGAGGCTGTTGTAGAAAACACTTGCTTAAGGTGCCACGCAGTGGGACTGAACCTGGAACCATGTGGTTGAGAAGCAAGCTTCTTACCACGTACCCACTCCTGTGCTTATATATATATATATATATATATATATATATATATATATCTTTTCACTTACATTGTTCTACTGTGTATGTGTGTTTTTACATTAGGAGCTTCTTCAGTAACGCACCTCTCCACTATTGTTAGGGCTAGGCTTAGAGTTAGGGTTAGTGTTAAGGTTAGAGTTAATTGGAGAGGTACGTTTCTGAAGAAGCGACTTACATTATTCTCCTAAGCTTTCTCTGTTATAAATAATCTCTTTCTATTTTTCACCTCTCTGTTCCCATCAACTTGCCATCAACTTTGAGACACATGACCACCACCACTTCAGTAATCTTCGATACTTA
Organism: Octopus bimaculoides; assembly: GCF_046866305.1. Lineage (NCBI taxonomy): Eukaryota > Metazoa > Mollusca > Cephalopoda > Octopoda > Octopodidae > Octopus > Octopus bimaculoides. The sequence continues at coordinate 36,225,821 of NC_142936.1, read as the reverse complement.
ACTTCAGTAATTTTCCATACTGTTAAGATGCTTAACAATCTTATAATATTAAACGAACCTCTTTCTCCCCCACTGCTCACACCTTATATATTCTATACTATTTATTTTTTCTTTCTTGTCTTCTACTTTTCTCTTCCTCTTTTTCTTTTATTTTTCTCCCTCCTCCCCTTTTTCTATCTTTAGCTTTTTACTTTGCTTCTCTCCCTATTTTTGCTATCATTTCTTCTTTCTTTTGTGGCATTATATATTTCTTGGATACTTGTTTACTTATTTTAATTTCTCATCTATGTCTTTTATTTTAATCTTTCATTATAATTTGAACTTCTAAGGCAGCAAGCTGGCAGAATCATTAGCACGCTGGGCAAGATGTTTTGCGGCATTTTGCCTGTCTTTACATTTCTGAGTTCAAATTCTGCGAAGGTCAACTTTGCTTTTCATCCATTCGGGCTTGATAAATTAAGTACCAATGAAACACTGGGGCCAATGTAATTGACTAGTCACCTCCCACCAAATTTCAGGCCTTGTGCCTTTAGTAGAAAGGATTATAATCTCAACTTTTAGATACCTAATTTGGCAATCCTATTATTCCTTTTAAATATTTCAATTCCTATTTTGAGATATATTCTGTTCATTTTTACTCACTTTTACTCAAAGATTGTTTATTATTATTATTTGATTATTGATTATTGTTTATTCCACCATTAAGGTTAACTACATTTGGAAGCATACCAACACTGTTATTTTTTTTTAATCAGTCACCTAATCAAATTCAATTGCTTATTCATTGAACTGTTAATTACTATAATGATGACAATAATAAGGTTTTCAAATTTTGGCACAAGCCCAGAAGTACATTATTTACATTTGACAGATATTTGTCCTCATCTTCTTTGTTGTTGACACAACGTTTCGGCTGATATACCCTCCAGCCTTCATCAGGTGTGTTGGGGAAATTTTGAACCTGGGTTCTCATTCCTAAGGTATTTTTTGATGTTGTTGTTGTTATTGTTATTATTATAACACTGCCTGGAATTGAACTCGGAATCTTTGGGGTTAGTAGCCTGTGCTCTTAACCACTATGCCATATTATTCAGTGACCTGAACAACAACAACAACAACAACAGCAACAACATCGAAAAATACCTTAAGAATGAGAACCCAGGTTCGAAATTTCCCCAAGACACCTGATGAAGGCTGGAGGGTATATCAGCCGAAACATTGAGTTAACAACAAGATGAGGACAAATATCTGTCAAATGTAAATAATGTAAATATGTACATAATTCCTCATCTCCTAAATATAGAACTGTAAGCCCAGAAGTTTTGGGGGATGGGGTAAGTCAATTACATCAACTCCAGTGTTTCATTGGTACTTAATTTATCGAACTTGAAAGGATGAAAGGCAAAGTCAACCTCGGTAGAATTTGAACTCAGAATGTAATGACCAATGAAATACTGCTAAGCATTTTGCCTGGTGTGCTAACGATTCTGCCAGCTCACCAACCTTCAACGATGATGATAATAAGGACACCAATGACAATGACAATGAAGATGATGCTGATGTCAATGCTGATGCCGATGTTGATGATGATGCTGAAAGAGAGGAGAAAATAAAGGAAGTAAAAGGGAAGAAGATGATTGGAAAAGATAGAAATGTGTCAGAAGAAGAAAAAAAACAACATAAAAGAATAAGAAGAGGAAAAAGCAGTCAAAATCTGATAGATGAGAAGTTGAATAGAAAAAGGTGATGTGGTGGTGTTTAACAGTGACAACAATGTATAAAGAACAATAAAAAATAAATCTACCTACCTCTGCTACATGCATTGGAGTGCTATGGCAATTATCCAAGCGTAATGCATCAGCGAATCGAGCTGAAATCTCAGTATATTGCTTCATGAAGTTCCAGAGGTAAGGACAATCTTCAGGTTGCTTACCATAGCGCAGCTTAACACTGTCTCCCCAGGCAATTAGTTCACGGCGTATATAGACCTGACTGCCTGCAAGTATAGTAAGGTTACAGAAGGGAAAGGAGTGAAAGAGAGAGAAAGAAAAAAACATAGATGGAAACAAAGGTGTGAGGGAGCAAGAGAGAGAGAGAGAGAGAGATAAAGAGAGGGAAGAGACAGAAACTAAGGTGTGAGGGAGCAAGAGAAAGAGAGAAAAAGAGAGAGAAAAAGAAAGAGACAAAAACTATGGTGCAGCAGAGTGAGAGAGATAGAGTCAAGAGAAAGAAACTAAAGTGTGGGGTGACGAGAGAGAGAGAGAGAGAGAGAGAGAGAGAGAGAGTAAAGGTGAGAGTGAGGAAGAGACAATAAGACAAAAAATAGAGAAACTGAGGAGGGTGGAAGAGGATAAAAGGAATGATAGAGAGAAGAGAGAGAGATAGAAGAGGATAAAAAAGAGAAAAAGAGAGAAATACCAGAGAAAGAACAAAAGAGCATGGAAGGAGAGGGGGAGGAGGTGGAAAAGGTAATAGAATGAGAAGATTAGGTGGAGAAAGTCAGACAAACAGACAGAATGGCTGGATGGATGGTAAGATGAATGGATACACATGTTGAAAGATAGAAATATAGACAGACAGACAAACAGATAAGTATGTATGTTGATAACAAAGAGTGTCTATGAAAAAAAGGAGCCCAGAAGAGACATGAAGAAAGGAGAGAACAAGACATTTACTTACCAGCTTCAGCAAAATTACGTAATGGGTTGTCACCCATCACCCATCCGTTGCATGCCATCACAAACTTAGCATTGTCAGAGAAAATCATCTTTTCTTCATTGTGAACACAACTCTCCAAATGAGCTGGTACAACAAAATAGCTAATAAAGAGAGAGAATTAAAAACTTTTAGTTGAAAGAACCAGCTACAAGTAACGTCAATAGAAATGTTCTTCATTAATTTTTTAAAGTCCTCTAGGGTGGCAATGCTGATAGAAGTTGTAGTAGAACCTGCATTACTAGCTTTTTTCATCGGAGCCCAAACTTAGAGACAGATACAAACCCAATATCTCATTTGTCTAGTTTAGAGGGTAGCAGTTAAAGTGCTCACTTTACCTGCTAGAAATAGTAGCTAAACCTCTCTCAGATAACACTCTACCAACTTTGAAAAAGGAAGGCTACATTTCTAGATATATTATGTCTGTAAAACAGATGGTATGGTCATGGCTGGAACATCAAAGATGATAGGTCAGAATGATCTAGGAAGGTATGTGGGTTAGCTGAAAACTTCATAGGCTGACCAAGATACTCTCATGGAATGTGAAAAAATGAAGTTTATTTTTCAACACCTTGCTGTCCACACACTTCTTCCATCAGTATTGCAGTGCTTGGATCTGATTGGTGAAGAAGCTTTCATCTTGTTGATCAAAAATGTCCTCAACAGCAGATATGATGTCATCATCACTGTGATACTGGTTTTCAGCCAAGTGTTTTTTCATGTTGGGAAACAGATGATAGTCAGATGAGGCCAAATCAAAATAGGGAGGGTGATAAACCAGTTCAAAGCTACAGTCATGCACAGCAGGCCAATGAAACCAAGGACCTGTTTGCTGGAGCATTGTCCTGGTGAAACAAGATGCCTCTCATCAGTTTTCCTGGTAGTTTGGTTTTGATAGTCTTTTGTAACTGCCTCAGCAAGTTGGCATAGAAACTCCATTGAAGGTGTGGCCCTTTTGAAGATAGTCAATTAACACAATGCCTTTTGCATCCCCAAAAACTGAGGCCATCACCTTCCCTGCAGATGAAATGACCTTGGCTTTCTTTGAAGCAGGTGAGGAAAGTTGTTTCCATTGCATGGATTGTCTCTTTGTCACTGACTCAAAGTGATAATCCCAACATTCATCCTGGCTTAGGAAACTTCAAGGAAACCAGCTGGATCTGCATCAAACAATGTCAGATTTTCTCGTGATGTGATCAACCTTTTGATCACATGTCAGAAGACATAGCACTTACCAAGCAAAAGCATTCGTCATGCCAAGTTCATTGTACAGAATATTTTCAAATCTCACAGAGGATTACTAATGACATTGGTTATTTGATTTATAGCTAGTTGCCTGTTATCCATCAGTATGATCATTGCAGGACATCCAGACTGTCCTCTTCTAAATTCAGTTGCCCACTTACTTTTGTACTATTGATAAAGCTGAAGCATCATCCCATAAGGTAGCAACCATGTCAGCATGAATGTCCTTGGGGGGCAGAACCCTTTTCTGAAGGCACTTGATAAGACCATGATGCCAAATTTTGTCAGTTTTCAAGAGAACTTGCTACCAGTTACTTCTAAAGTCTTCTTTGAACAGTCAGATGTCAGTTTACCAGGAAAGAAACAATGCAGTTATTAATAAGAAGAATTGAAATTAATGCATGCAAGATTTCACAACTCCAGCATCACTCCTTCATAGTCAGATGTGTACTTAGAGATGTGAGCCATTCCATTCAGTTGTACCACTTTACTGCCATTTACATGGACTGAGACATTGTAAAATTGCTGGTTGCACACACAGTGCTGGTGGAAGGATATAAACCAACAACCCCTTGGCTGATCATCTATTAGCTTACTAATGGCCATAAAATATCCATATACAAGCTGAAGATTCTTCTTTCATCATCATCACCAGCATATTCATCATCATTTTAATACCTATTTTCTCATGCTTGCATAGGCTAGGTGGAGTTTATTGAGGCAGATGTTCTACAGCTGGATGCCCTTCCAGTCACCAATTTTCACTTATTTCCAGTAAAGTAATTGTTCCTCATGGCCAGACATGTTTTCATAGAATAACGGAAATGAAAGTCATTACTTGTATGACACTGACACTCACAACTATCATGCAATGCCAAGTTAACATGACACAACCACAAACATACTTACACACAGACATAGGATGGGCTACTTTCAGTTTCCATCTACCAAATCCACTCACAAAGCTTTGGCTGGCCTGGAGCTATAACAGAACACAGACAACCAAGGTGCCACATTGTGGTACAGAACCCAAAGCCATGTGTTGGGAAGCAAACTTCTTAATCACACAGCCATGCCTGTGCCTTAATTAATTAGAGCCTAACCTCAAAACAGTCATGACATTAAACTTTATTTCACCTAGAATAATACATAAAAGTTAATCATTTTATGTAACTTACAAAACAAATAAACACTCTTTATATAAAAAGTAAAATTAAAGAAAGCACTGTCTATATAACCTATGTATGCATTGTCATCTTTCTATAGCCTAAATTTATACAATCTATGTAAATGAATAGATTTTAAATCTATATGTGTAATAAATTTTGTTATCATTATCATCATCATCTTTCCATTTAGCTTACATAAATTAATATAGCCTAAATTTAAATGGTTTACATAAATTAATCTGAAAGATTCTATATAAATCTTTTTGTTAACATAGTTCTGCTGAAAAACTCTGACTTTGTTTCAATTAATTTTTTTAATATTTAAGAATTTAGTAAGATAACTTAATCATTATTAAGTTGGCGCTTGAGAGTTAATTTTTACATAAAATTTTAGTGGTAGGTTTTAATTTAGATCACGTTAAAACAAGAATTTTAGAGCCAGGGGCTATCCCATGTAGGATGGTACCAAAAATGTTAGTCTAAATAGTTTATATAGACTGATCTTCATATAAATTTTTCTGGCTTACATTTGGTTATAAAATGTAAAAATAAATGAATAAATAAAATTAAATCAAAACTTACTCATGCATCAAAGAATCATCAGCTGTGACTCTTCGAATTTTAGGTCCATCAGGCGCCAAGAAGCGGTAACGAACATTGGCTAAGAAATTGTTGATGGCCACATCAATGTGCTGAGTGATTTCTGAGCGTTTCTCCTTGTTCTTCTGGTTGAGTTTCTCTCGCAATACTTGACAGCATTCCTCCAGTCGTTTATCAAAATTAACAATATCAGACCTACAAGACATATACATCACACATAGTATAAGTAACAATAAATACATATATATATACAATCAAAAGGTGAGAGCTAGATATGGTTAGCATAGAAAGCATGTAGTGGTACTCAAACGATGGTCAAGGTATCAGTGTATCACCTCATATATAGTTAAGTAGGCTGGATTATTGAGAATTACTTATAGAAAGATACCACTGAGCAGTTGTAGGCTTTATCACTCTGAATACAGCTACAGATGGGATCAAATCAGACTGGAGTCTGGTGCAGCCTTCCAGCTTACCAGCCCCAGTGAAACCATCCAACCCATGCTAGCATGGATATTGGACATTAAATGATGATGATGATGATGATATATATATATATAACTATAATATAAATTGAAGTTGGCTGACCGTTGTATTCTTTCTTGTCTTGAGGTTCACGGCCAAACGACTGGGTGGATTCATGTGAAAAATGGCACACATGTAGAGACGGATGCATAGATTGGAACGCGCTTCCTATTTTTTTCCTAGCCCCCATACTTACAAAGAAAATCGATTAAAACAACTTGCATGCGTGTATGTGAGTATGTGTCACTGAAGCCATTCATACATATATACATAATAAATAAATAAACTGAATGATAAATTTCATTTATCTCTCTCTCTCTTTCTCTCTCTCTCTCTCTCTCTCTCATATATATATATATATATATATATATATATATATACACCATCAACATTACTCTCTCTGTAGTGCACACCCCATCAAACATACACACTCACACACACACAGACATACGCACACACATCAATTCTCCCCTCTCACCACAACTTCAAAAGAAGTTCAGTCATAAAACTGTCCATGTCTCTTCATTCGCCGGCCACTTCAAAAGATCGCCTTTCCTTTTCACTTGTCCGGCCATTGATCGAGAGATAAAACACAAACCAATTCCTGCTAAATCAAGAGCTTCGTACTTGCCATGCCAGCCAACGTAAGTCAATAACACACAACTTCACTCACTCACTCTATCTCTCTTTCTTACCCTCTTTCTCTCTCACATACACATACACACATGTCCATTTCATATATCTTTCAATTTCTGCTCTCTGCAAATAAAATTTTTACGGATAAAACTGCTTTCAAAAATTGCGATTAATGTATAATTTCTTTCTATGTTCATAATTAAATAAATCTTTTAATGATTAGACAGACGTCCAATAGACTACGTACAAATTCTTTCTTCACAACTCCTGAAGCCATTTTCTGACAGCTGGGGTGGGAAATCTTCATACAGCTAGAGGCTCCAATCGAAACAGGACACGAAATGATCAGGTTGAGAAACGCTGCTATAGATTATGCCTAACCAAAAACAATCACGGCCACATCATCCAAACAGACCGGGTGAAACCGGGTTTAGCTGCTAGTATATATATATATATATATATATATATATATATATATATATATATATATATATATATATATATATATATATATCAATCAACAGAGTGAGTGAGTGAGTGTGTGTGTGTGTGTGTAAGAGAGAGAAATACATAACCAGTAGTCAGCTGTATTACTCATTATACAATGAGGCAGCTTGGACAATTGAAAGTTATGTATTTCATTTTCCAAAGGACACAACATGGTACAGATATGTATGTATTGAATTAAGTCATTCAGGTTTCAATCCCTCTGCACAATGGCTTGGGTAATTGTGCTTCACCTTAACTCTGGGATCACCCACAGCATTGTCAATGAAGCTAAGATGAAAACTGTATGGAGGGTCATTGAAGGAACCCTTCCTGTTCTAGTATAGCAGATTTAATCTAATGCCTTGTTTCACATTAGAACATGACTGCTGACATTTTATAATCAGGTCTGTCATCAACTGACAGTTATTAAAAATATACAAAAGCATTCAATAAATTACATGTGAAATTTTAGAGACTAGTATGTACAGGAGAGAAGACAGCACTGGTAGGGTCATGTGATGCATAAATAAATGCCAATCTTGAACTGTGGAAGGAAACTGTGAAAAAGGTAGACCCAGAAAGACGCAGGATGAAGTCATAAAATGTGATCTTCAGATATTGAGTTTCACAGAGGCAATGACAAGTTACTGGAACTTCTGGTGAATTGCTGTGCTTGAGAAGACATGTACACTATTTACATTATTTACAATTGACGGATATTTGTCCGCATCTTGTTTGTTGTTAACACAACGTTTCAGCTGATACACCCTCCAACCTTCATCAGGTGTCTTGGGGAAATTTCAAACCTGGGTTCTCATTCCTAAGGTATTTTTTGATGTTGTTATTAAAACCAACCCTGAGGCTGCAATATGTTGATGACACCTTCATATTCTGGCCCCACCAACAACTATTAAGCAACAACTACCCCAAAAGCATACTCTCCACTCCAATTATGAAGAAAAGAGAGGATGAAACCGATAAACTGTCCACTGTCTGTCTACCCTATGTGAAAGGCCTCTCCAAAAAGATACAAAAGATATGCTGCCCATATGACATCAGGACAGTATTACAACATTTCGCAAATATCTCCTTCGAGTAAAACCACCAATAGAAGAGAATATGACCAAAGACTGCGTGTACTCCATCCCATGCAGCTGTGGTAGGTTATAAAAAGGCGAAACATGCCACACACTCAAAATAAGGGTAGATGAACATCGCAAAGCTGTGACATGAGGAGATATTGATAAATTGGGTATAGCTGATCATGTATGGAAAAATGGAGACCACCTTCCCCTGAGGGATGAAGTTAAAATAATAGACAGAGAACACCACTGGAAAATACGAAAACTAAAAGAAGTAGCACATATGCTAGGACACAACAACCACCTAAGCAGACTGAGTACAGATATGAACAGTATATGGGAACCAGTATTAAGGAAGGATAGGAGAAAATTAGATTTATAAGCCCTAAAATTCACTCCATAATTGCCCACAGGCATATGATGTAGTGGTTAAGAGTGTGGGCTACTAACCCCAAGATTCTGAGTTTGATTCCAGGCAGTGACCTGAATAATAATAATGATAATAATAATGATAATAATAATAATAATAATAATAATAATAATAACAATAACAACAACAACATCGGAAAATACCTTAGGAATGAGAACCCAGGTTCGAAATTTCCCCAAACATTGTGTTAACAACAAACAAGATGAGGGCAAATATCTGTCAATTGTAAATAATGTAAATAATGTACATAATTCCTCATCTCTTAAATATAGAACTGTATTGAGAAGACATGTCAAAGTGAAATTGTGGTTGTAGCCTAGTGCCAGTGGCATGTGCCAGTGGCATGTGCCAGTGGCATGTGCCAGTGGCATGTAAGATGTATCCATGCCAGTGACACATAAAAGACAGCTGTGCCAGTGACACATAAAAGGTACCCAGTACACTCTGTGGAGTAGTTAGGAAGGGCATCCAGCTGTAGAAACCAAACCAAAACAGATTGGAGCCTGGTGCAGCACTCCTGTTTTCTATCTCCATTCAAACAGTCTCACCCATGATGATGATAATGATGATGATGATGATGATGATTGACCATTTACTTAGCAACCTAAAAACTTTGTGATATAATGCAAAGATCTAATGCAATTACTTACTTGTCAAAATTCAAAACACCCATGGCAACCTCAGGATCAACAGTTCCTTTCAGTCGTTGGTATGTTTTCTCAGGTATAATCTCCAGGTCATGATCTTTGATTGGTTTAATATTACCAGCTTAAAAGAGAAGACAATTTTTAGGATTATTCATGAGCAGTTATTTCATGTAGGAGTTTTAAATAAATATTATTTATAGGAATAATCTAAAATGAAGACGCTTTCTCTCTCACCAAATACATACATACATATATCTACACACACATACACACGCATGCACACGCACACATGTGTGTGTGTGTGTGTGTATACCCTAACCACTAGCTGCATGGCCTGATGGTTAGGGTGTTGCACTCATAATTGCTATATCATAATTTCAGTTCCTAAACTGGGTGGTGCATTGTGTTCTTGAGCAATACACTTCATCTCACATTGCTCTGTGGTCACTTTGACACCTGATGCATGGTACACCATGCACCTGTTCAGGCAACATTAGTGGTGCTGGGAAGTGGTCAGTGCTGGTGTGTGCAGAGTGATGTGGTGTGGTGGTGTGTGGAGTGGGTGCTAGGAAGTGGTCAATGCTAGTGTGTGCAGGGTGGTGGGTTGTGGTGTGTTGTGTGTTGTGTTGTGTGTTGTGTGGTGATGTGTGGTATGTTGTGTTGTGGTGTGGTGGTGTTGTGTGGTGTGATGTGCTGGTGTTGGGGTGTGGGGGATGCGAGGGTGGGGGATGCGAGGGTGGGGGATACAAGGGTGTGTGGTGGGTGGGGTGAGGGGTAGGTGGGGTATGTGGGAGTGGATTGTGTGGGGTGGGATGGGATGTATAGGGATGGTGAGGTTGAGATGTGTAGGGGTGGGGTAACAATGGAGGGGTGACGATGAAGGGAGAGGGTGGAGGGGAGAAAATGGGTAGTAGTGAAGAGAAGAAGTAAGTGTCAGAGCAATAGAGGAGAGGAGAGGTGGGTGGGAGTGAAGAGAGGAAGTAGGTGTGAGGAGGAGAGAGGAGAGGAGTTAGATGAAGAGGTGAGGGGAGCTGAGCCAATGTGGTGCAAAGGAGAGAAGAGAGAAGATTAATTCCTATTCACGGCGAAGACGGGAATCTCAAACAGAGATGGTGAAGGACAATCCGAACACAGACAGGTGTTGTAAAGAATGACTGGTAGAGCGGAAATGGTGCAAGACTGGGGTGTCGTTACCGAGTCTGATGTCTCAGAGGTATTCCGCGAACTGGTCAGCCAAGTGGCGTCCCGTTTGACCAATGTACAGAGGACAGAGAGAGCAGAAGATGCAGTAAATAACATTGCTAGAAGTGCAAGTGAAGGAGTGAGTGATATGATAGGGTCGATGATGGGTGCCTGTGAGGGTGGTGGTGTTGGAGAGGGAGGGCAAGTGGGGCAGCGGGGGCGGGAGCAGGGGAACGAGCAGAGTTGGGAGGTGGGGTTAGGGAACAAACGGTGGACCAGAAGGTCAAGTAGATTGTGGGCTCGTTTGAAGGAGGGGAGGGGTAGGTTAGGGAAGATGTGTGAAGTGGAGGGGTTGGACTGGAGACACTGGAAGGCTCGGAGACTAGTGCATAGAGAGGTAGGGTGGAGGGGTGGTAGGTGAGGGAAGATGGGTGATGGCAGGGCAGGTGCAGGGAGAGAGAGCAGATGCATGGTCCACAGAACGTGCTCTGGCAAGGGCAGTGTGGGTAGTGGTAAGGGGATATCCACGAAGGATGAAATGGTGAGCCATGAGTCAAGACAGAGTTTCAAAGTCATGGTTGTCATTGCAGAGCCTGCTCAGATGGAAGAATTGGGAGTAGGGGATGGAGAGCTTGGTGTGTTTAGGGTGGGAGGAGGAGAAGTTGAGGTATAAGTGTGAGTCGGTGCATTTGTAGTGGATGGAGGTGGTGAGAGTGGAGTGATGAATGCTGACTGGAAAATCAAGAAAGGCGATAGAAGTGTTAAAAATAGTGCAGGAGAGTTTTTTTTTGATGTCCTGTACCCATATATGCATGTATGTATACATATAGATGTAGGTATGTACATATATGTATGGATATATGCATTTATCTATATATTAGGTATATATATATATATATATATATATATATATATATATATATATATATATATATATATATGCTTTCGGTGCAAATGTTTTTTTTATACAGTGCTGAGTTTTACAATCATTTAAATAATAACAATGGTATTTATAAAAGCTTAAAGCTTAGTGTGATCACCGTGCAATGACTAAGGAAAATAGTTTCATAATAGGGCATATAAGCCCTTATACATAGATATACCTATATATATATCGTCGTCGTCGTCGTTTAACGTCCGCTTTCCATGCTAGCATGGGTTGGACGATTTGACTGAGGACTGGTGAAACCAGATGGCTACACCAGGCTCCAATCTGATTTGGCAGAGTTTCTACAGCTGAATGCCCTTCCTAACGCCAACCACTCAGAGAGTGTAGTGGGTGCTTTTACGTGTCACCCGCACGAAGGCCAGTCAGGCGGTACTGGCAACGGCCACGCTCATCTCGCTCGAAAAACCTCATGTGTCACATGCACAAGAGCCAGTTCATATATATATATATATATATATATATATATAGATATATATGAACATAGATAGATAGATAGATAGATATACCTATATATGTATACACATATATACCTATATATATAAATATATACATATACATATATATACAGTTATAGATATACCTGCATATATATATAGATAGTTATACCTATATATATATATATATATACACACACACACACACACACACATATATATATATATATATATATATATATATATATATATATGTTGTTGTACTTGGGGATGGTCATATTGCCAGTTTAGCCAATAAAAACACACGCACTGTATATTTGGTGTTAATTTTTTTTTTTTTTTTTTCAGCTTTATATTACATTAATCTTAATCTTAATCTTATTTCGGCCAGAGTTCTTTCGTCACACTTCTGTGACCTCATCAGTGGTCCTTTGTTTCCTTCTTTCTTATGTGTGTCTCACCTTGCTAACTATCAGCCAAAATGGCTGATAGTTAGCAAGGTGAGACACACATAAGAAAGAAGGAAACAAAGGACCACTGATGAGGTCACAGAAGTGTGACGAAAGAACTCTGGCCGAAATAAGATTAAGATTAAGATTAATGTAATATAAAGCTGAAAAAAAAAAAAAAATTAACACCAAATATACAGTGCGTGTGTTTTTATTGGCTAAACTGGCAATATGACCATCCCCAAGTACAACAACATCTGTTTCAACACACGATTTCACATAAAAAATCTTGCAAAACAAATATGTATATATATATATATATATATAGATAGATAGATAGATAGATAGATAGATAGATAGATAGATAGATAGATAGATATACATAATTATCATCGTTTAACGTTCGTTTTCCATGCTGGCATGGGTTGGATGGTTTGACTGGGGTCTGGGAAGCCAGAAGGCTGCACCAGGCCCCAATCTGATCTGGCAGTGTTTCTACAGCTGGATGCCCTTCCTAATGCCAACCACTCCGACAGTGTAGTGGGTGCTTTTATGGGCCACCGGCACAGGGGCCAGAGGAGCTGGCATCAACTACGATTGGATGGTGCTTTTTACGTGCTACCAGCACAGGGGTCACAACTACAATTTCAATTTGATTTGATTTTGATATTGATGTTGATGTACTTGACTCAATAGGTCTCCTCAAGCATGGCATGTCGCCCTACGATCCAAGGTACTTTTGAGTGGGCTGGTTATGCGACACTGGTGTAGGTTACAGCTGTGGACTCACTTTATTTACTGGGTCTTTTCAGTTACGGTCTTTTGTCATTGCCTCTGTGAGGCCCAACGTTCGGAAGGTCATGCTTCACCACCTCATCCCATGTCTTCCTGGGTCTCCCTCTACCCCACTGTTTGGAAGCGGCACTTCTTCACACAGCTCTCCTCGTCCATCCGCAGTACATGACCATATCAATGCAAACGTCTCTCTTGCACGCCACATCTGATGCTTCTTATATCTAACATTTCTCTCAGGGTGCTTACAGTGTTGTGTGTGCACACTGACATTACACATCCAGCGGATCATGCTAGCTTCAATTCTTTTGAGCCTACACATGTCTTCAGCAGTCACAGCCCATGTTTCACTGCCATGAAGTATGGCAGTTCGCACACATGCATCATACAATCTACCTTTCACTCTGAGCAAGAGGCCCTTTGCCACCAGTAGGGGCAGAAGCTTGCTGAACTTTGCCCAGGCTATTCTTATTCTAGTGGTAACACTCTCTGAGCATCCACCCCCACAACAGACTTGCTCACCTAGGTAGTGGAAGCTATCAATTACTTCTCGTTTCGCCCACTGGTATTAGATGGAGTCTGTTATCTGAGCGTCTGTGGTGTTTATTGCCTCTGTGCATCTGCTGCACACAAAAGCTAGCTTCCCAGTTAATCTTCCTTTGATGCTGCTGCACATCTTATGTGTTCATAGCTTACACTGGGTACATCTTATGGAGTTTCTACCTACACCTTTTCTACAGATCGAGCCGGGCCACCTACATGAAGGGGTGTGTGATGTGTTCGCCTTCCTACTTACTAGAACTTTGGTCTTTGCAACATTGACTGTAAGGCCCTTCGTTTCTAAACCTTGCTTCCACACTTGAAGTTTCTTCTCTAGTTCTAGTAGTGATTCTGCTACGAGGGTTAGGTCATCAGCATAGAGGAGCTCCCAGGGGCAACCTGTCTTGAATTCCTCTGTTATTGCCTGGAGAACTATGATGAATAAGAGGGGGGCTGAGGGCTGATCCCTGGTGGATCCCTATTTCTACCCGGAATTCTTCACTATACTCATTTCCAATCCTAACCCAGCTAACAGCATCTCTGTATAGGGCCTGTACAGTCCTTATTAAACCATTCATCAGTCCCCAGTTTCCGCATCACCCACCAGATAAGGGATCGGGGGACCCTGTCAAAGGCTTTCTCCAAGTCCACAAAAGCCAAATATAGGGGTGTATCTTTGGCTAGTTATTTCTCCTCCAGTTGCCGTATCAGGAATACAGCATCAGTGGTGCTTCTACCTGGCACAAAACCAAACTGCATCTCATCTAAGCAGACTCTCTCCCTAATTAGTTGGGCTATGACCCTCTCCATGACCTTCATCACCTGATCCAACAGTTTGATACCCCTGTAGTTATTTCTATCTAAAGCATCACCTTTACCTTTGTGGCAGTTGACTATGGTGCTGTTACGCCAGTCATTGGGTATGACTCCATCATGAACTACCTGGTTTATAATATGGGTGACTAGGCCATAGCCCACACCACCAGATGTTTTAAGCATTTCAGCAGTGATTCCTGATGGGCCGAGAGCTTTTCCTGGCTTCATACCCTTAATTCCTTTATCTACTAGAGTGCTGTCTATTCAGATAGCTGGTCCCTCTACTGGGTCAACATTTGGCAGGCTCTCCTCCTCCCAATCATTCTCCACATTCAGCAGTCTTTCATAATGGCTTCTCCAAGTCTCTTTCTTTACCGAATCATTAAAAGCAAGCACACCATCATCCATGCAGACTCATTTTTCTCTTGTGACATCACAATTTTCTCTCACACACTGCCTTGCAATCTGAAATACTTCAGTTCTTTGGCCCTCACATCGCTGGACATTGGCAAACTTCTTTTCTGCTTCACCCTTAAAGTAGTTATATGTATATATATATATATATATATACACACATATATACATATACCTATATATATATAGAGTTATTAATATTTCTAAGTCTCTCTAAAGGAGACTACGGCAGCGGTACTGGAAATTAATAGTTATCGCCAAGCCAACATGGCAGTCCCAAAATTAGGACGAAAGCTGCCGTGAATTAGCTCCAAGAAGCCATCGCCTCTAGCTAGCTATGTGACACACGAAACCTGTGTCCTTTATAACCTTCGAACAGGGGAGGTCAGCAGTGTCCCCCTGCTGGTTTGGCATCTGCAGACTAGTTTCAGGGTGTTGCCCCTTGTCAATGCAGAGCAGCCAAGCCCTAGCCAGGCGGTGCTGCTGACTATCTGCTCGAAGGTTATTTATCTAATTTCAGTGGAATCTATCCACTGGTTTTCAGAAATAGAGTTATTAATATTTCTAAGTCTCTCCTTTAGAGAGACTTAGAAATATTAATAACTCTATTTCTGAAAACCAGTGGACAGATTCCACTGAAATTAGATAAATAACCTTCGAGCAGATAGTCAGCAGCGCCGCCTGGCTAGGGCTTGGCTGCTCTGCATTGACAAGGGGCAACACCCTGAAACTAGTCTGCAGATGCCAAACCAGCAGGGGGACACTGCTGACCTCCCCTGTTCGAAGGTTATAAAGGACACAGGTTTCGTGTGTCACATAGCTAGCTAGAGGCGATGGCTTCTTGGAGCTAATTCACGGCAGCTTTCGTCCTAATTTTGGGACTGCCATGTTGGCTTGGCGATAACTATTAATTTCCTATATATATACATATACCTATATATATATACATATACCTATATATATTTATATGTAGTCAAAATTATCAACAAGGATATCCAAAGCTAATGCAGTACGATTATTTCATGCGACTCCATTTAATTAAGCAATGTGAACATTAAATCAAATATAAAATGCAGAGCAATCCTCAGCTGCACAAAGATATAGAAATTTAATGAAATTACAGTTAAACAGGACATATTTTTATAACTACATCTATACTCTCCAAGTAGAAAGGAAGAATACAAAAAAACATTAGCCTGTATGGTCTGGCTAAGTCAAAATGTTTTTTTGTATTCTTCCTTTCTACTTGGAGAGTATAGATGTAGTTATAAAAATATGTCCTGTTTAAGTGTAATTTCATTAAATTTCTATATCTTTGTGCAGCTGAGAATTGCTCTGCATTTTATATTTGATGTAATGTTCACATTGCTTAATTAAATGGAGTTGCATGAAACGATTGTACTGCATTAACTTTGGATATCCTTGTTGCTTGTTTTAACTTTAATCACCTTATTTCGAAACTGTATGGATAATACCATACTTAATTCTGGTGCCTAAACTTAAGTACCATATTCACCTGAATTTAATATATGTACATGTATATATATATATATACATATACATATATATATATATATATATATATATATGTGTGTGTGTATGTATATATATAAATAAACATATATACAAGGACATGCATATACAGATACATTAAAATAGAAAAAACTGCATACATACATGTTTCCATACATATACATATATTCATACATACAGATCCAGATACAGAAAAATAGATATACAAGTGAAATATATACTTATACAGGCACATACACATTAAATATTCTATCATGTAATAAAAATTCTATAAAATTTACAAGGGAATATTAATATTCCTACCTATGGGTGTACCGAGAAAAAAATTAATAATTTGCAAAAATAATAACAGAGAAACTTATATTCTAAAGCATACTTATACACACACACCTATATATATATACTACATATATACACACAGATACATATATACACACACACACACACACACACACACACACATATATATATATATATATATATATAATTTTTAACTTGTATAAAGGTATATACACACACATATATATAGGTAGGTGGCACAAGCACTTACGCACACATGCAAGAGAGACGACTGCGCTTGTATAGTCATGTGTTGCATATGGATGAGGACAGCTATGTGAAAAAGTGTCCCACCCTAACAGTGGAGGGAACCTGTGGAAGAGGTAAATCCAGGAAGACCTGGGATGAGCTGGTGAAGCACAATCTTCAAATGTTGCGCCTCACAGCAGCAATGATGTGCAAGCGAGACCTTTGGAGATGTGCTGTGCTTGAGAAGACCCAGCAAGCCAAGTGAGACCATAACCGTGGCTTATGCCAGTGTAGCATAACCAGCCCATTTAAGAGTACCCTTCAATCATTGGGCAATGAACCGTGCTTGAGAAGATCTGTTGAGTCAAGTGAAATCATTGTCATGGTTGATCCAGTACCACCTGACTGGCAGCCATGCCAGGGGCATGTAAAAAAGCACTATTCGAGTGTGGTCGATGCCAGTCCCACCGAACTGGCTCCCATACCGGTGGCACATAAAAAGCACAATTTGAGCGTGGTTGATGCCAGTGATGCCTGACTGGTCCCATGCCAGTGACACATAAAAAGCACCATTTGAGCGTGGTCATTGCCAGTACCGCCTGACTGGCTCCCATGCTGGTTGCACATAAAAGGCAACATTCAAGTGTAGTTGATACCAGTGCCACCTGACTTTCCCCCATGCTGGAGGTATGTAAAAAGCATCCACTACACTCTCAGAGCAGTTGGCATTAGGAAGGGCATCCAGCTGTAGAAACCTTGCCAGATCAGACTGGAGCCTGGTGCAGCTCCTGGCTTGCCAGTCCTCAGTCAAACTGTCCAACCCATGCCAGCATGGAAAGCGGATGTTAAACGATGAAGATGATGATAACAATACTGATGATATATACATATATTCATATATATACATATATACATACATACACATACAGATATCAAATAGATTTATAAATATATACCCATATACATAGACGTACATACATATAAAAAAACAAAAATGCAAATACATAGGGTAAAAAATTCTCTCCTAGTTAGACCTTAGCCTGTAAACAGTACATTCTACATGAATAAAGCCAGTTATATAGAAATTATAATTGTGTATTTACCACTTTGATCTACACATACACTATACAGGCAAAAGATAGGTATAGCATACATATATATAGATAGATATACACATATATGCATACAAATATCTTGTTTCTCATATCCATGGTGTTAACATCATCCACATGTATATTAAAAAAAAAATATACATTCTGAAATGGATTTGATCACATACATATTATCTATAGGTATTTCATTCATAAACAAGGATATACATTTTTTTAATATCTCATGGGTTCATATAAGTTATTATATGTACAGTCATTTATTTTGGTTATATTTCAATTAGCTGATTTTGGCTATTGCGAAATAATAGATTTATATGTTAGACTTCTTCAATTGCATAGTTGAATTTAGCTATTAATATATAATGTGATGTTATGTCTATAGTTTAAAAAATATGGTTATATTATTTTAAAATATATATTTTAAAGAAATTGTGATGATGTTTAAGTGATATCAAATCTCATCGATAAGTCACTTTAATAAAAAGAGGTACCTACTTATATGTCTACATAAAAAATTTTTTCATTTCTTATATTAACCAGGTTCCCTTTTCTTTTCATTATTTTATAATTTTCCTCTAGGAAAATTTTTTCTTAATTTTGTAACTAGGTGCATGTGCTAAAATATTCCATTTGATTGTATAGTCAACTTGGTTTTTTTCAGATGCCATATTTTCGTTGAAAGTCCTGTACTCTTCATTTTGTTTTGGTCCCTAAAAGTTAATTCGTGATTCGCTATTCTTAGTTTAACACAATTCTGCATAGATCCAATATAATAAAACTTGGTTATATCTTGTGTAATCATTGCTGCCTGGCATACTACATTTTTACTTCCCTGTCTTACTTTCCATCTATCTGGGTCTCTGCAATTAAAGTTTATATTTTGCCTAGATAATGAAATAGTATTATGCTTTGTAGATTTATATAAGTTATTGTCTGTATAGGTATTTTTATTGTTAAAGGTATTATTCATACTATTTTGTTCTACTTTGCTGTTGCATGCTTTACTATCTATTTGAATTTTTTTATTTCCATAGAATAAATCGAGTTTTCTATTATTAAAAGAAGAGATTAACATAAAAAGGTTGAGAGAAACAGAAAATTACAAATCTTATATGTTTGTCATTAAATATTTTTCCATATCCAGTGTTTTTAAAGTTTTAATTTATAATCATTCTAACAGATTTAATAAAATTTGTCTTTAATTGTTTTGTCTATAGTTTAAAAAATAGTAAATAAAAGTGTTCTCAGATCTATTAATCTTGAAGGTAAGAAAATAATGAATGAATACAACATTGGTGACATAACCTTTAAGACCAAGAATAAATCCTAAAGTTAGACTGATATGTCCATGTAAATCAGACCTAAGAAAACTTAGCAAAATAATTATAGATAAATATACTAATTTAGCGAAAGGAATTATGATCCATATGGTTTTATCTCAGTCTACCTTATTCATATTTTCATTTTTTGTCACAATATTGTTTTTTTCTCACACAAGGTATTAGTTTCTTCCTTACTATGTTTTTATTATAATTATCATTATCATTATTATTATTATTATTAATAATTGTACTCAGATGATTTATATTTTCTTATTTTGTTATCTTATTATTATTCTTATTCTTTATTCGAAGGTTGTAATAATTGTTGTGTACCCAAGTATTATTTTTGTGTTTATTGTCATTTCTGTTATTATAATAATAATAATAATAATAATTATTATTATTATTATTATTATTATTCATATTTTCATTTTTATTTTTGGCATTATATTCTCCATCCATTGGTTTAATTTCATTATTGAAATTATCTTCTTTAACATATTTCTTATATTTATAATTATTATTATTATTGTTTGGGGTATTTTCATTCCAACTTTGTAAGGATTTACTATGTTTTTGTTGGTGTCTATATCTCTAGTTTTATCATTATTTTTATTCTTATTTTCATTTTAATTTTCTTTGATATTGAAATTATTATTGCGTTTATTTCATAATTATATCCTGCCTTCTTTATATCTTTATGCTTATCAAATACTTCTTCATTTAAAGATAGATAATTAATTATTCTCTCAATATCCATACTAAGGTTTTCAATAATATTATGTGGATGCATTTATATTTGCATTTATATATCTAATTTTAGTGTCAGGTTTTTGATAGGGTTGGTAAATACCTTTTTTTGATAGGGTTGGTGAATACCTGTATATCTAATGTTAGCGTTAGGTTTTTGATAGGGTTGGTGAATACGGTCAACAAAGTTTACTGAATTATTTTCTTTTTCAATTGAAATTGATAGACTGTGGTTCTTGAAAAATATATGTTGTCTCTTTTTTGTAATTTTCCATTTTTCTATTAGTAGTGTTCCTTATTAAGGATAGAGTGCCTTCGTGGTAGAGTCCTCCTACTATTTCAGGAAATTCTCCCTTAAATTTATGTAGAAGATAGATTTTGACTAAATTGGTTACCTGGGCTGAGTCATGTGCACCTATATCAAAACAATCAGGTGTGTCTTTTCTTGCCCAATATTTACCATTGTGGAAGATAACTGTTTTTCTTGCTGCAGATATGATTTTAATTTCTTTTGTGGACAAGTTTGTTCTATTCTTTGCAAATATGAGTGCCTTATTCAATGCAATAGGGTTAATAAATTGGTAATAATTGTTAATGTCTGTTTGTATAAATTTACATTTATTCTTGTCTTGAATCATACTAAACCAATCAATTGCATCCTGCATTCTCGACCATAGGCTAAGTTTAATTTTACTTTTTAGAGAATTAGTATATTTATCTATAATTATTTTGCTAAGTTTTCTTAGGTCTGATTTACATGGACATATCAGTCTAACTTTAGGATTTATTCTTGGTCTTAAAGGTTATGTCACCAATGTTGTATTCATTCATTATTTTCTTAGCTTCAAGATTAATAGATCTGAGAACACTTTTATTTACTATTTTGTATTTTTTTAATATTTCCTTATGTAATAGTTCATGGTATAGATTCACGTTTACATTATACAAATTTTCAGTTTTATCCGCTTGCACTATTATTCCTTTCATTCTTTTAAGTTCATTTACTTTATTCTTTAATTTTCTTAAGTGTTTGTTCTTGAAGGGATTTTTCATAAACTTAATATTCTTTACTAATTTCCATAAATCATCTTCAAAATTTGGATCTTTTTTAAAACGGGGGCCACATTTTTCATTAATGTTTTACGTAGTGATTTTGGTACGGAAAGACTTTCAAACTTCGTATACTTATCTATTTTGTGTTATAGAACAGAAAAATATTTTTGTATTCGAATTTATTTCATGTAAAAAATTGTCTTATTTCGATAATTTCAACCAATCACTGACAAGTATTCAGTTGTTTACATTTACTCCCTTTGGCTGATTAAGCGATGTAAAGCGTATTTAATTTCCATAGCTTCGTTTTGCTTTTTTCTTTTTAAATTTGCTGTTTTACCCTAACCCTAACCCTATCACCGATAGAATTGTTTCAGAATCGTTTGTTTATGTAGTCGGCACTTAATGTATATCGGCTGAATGGACGTCAGTGATTGGTTGAAATTACAGAAATACGACAACTTTAACATGGAATAAGTTAGGGATTTCTTTTATTTTTAAGAAGACTAAGAGAAAAAGATGTTTTATATGACACATTCTACCAGTGTTCCAAGTTTCAAAGTGTTTCGTTAATGAAAAATGTGGCCCCCGTTTTAAAAAAGATCCCAAAATTTTCTAGTTTTCTGTTTGTTGGGGGGACTTTTCTTGATTTAAAGTTTCTCCTAATTTTGTCAAGTTCTTCATTGTGAGTTTCGTTAATATTTTCTTCCATATTTTGTTCCTTAACATGTAGTAATGCCTTCCATCTCATCCTCTTTGTTAATTCATGGAATTTAATGTCCTTGATGTACTCCCAATGAATGGGTATTGGTATGTCTTTAAGTGGTGTATCCATTTCAATCTTCTCCATTTTCCTTAAAAATCAGATTCTTTATTAATAATTTTATTATTAATATATATTATATGTTTATCTGGATGAATTTATCCTCGTCCTTTTATAGGAATTTTTTCCATAGATTTCTAATGTCTTTTCTTCATACATTATTTAAAAATTTTTAAATCGCATAGGTATGAAAGTATGTAAAGAAATAATCAATATAGGACTTAATTTATTAAACAAAGTTCAATGAATTTCATTAAATAAATGAAATGAAGCAGATTGGATGTTAAAATGGATTATCCTTTTATTTCATATTCCCAAACAATTGTTTTAGATAAAGCGACCAAGATTTCCACAAAGAAAACATCATAAAGGTTGAATTTATACTCTTCAGTAGGTTAGATTTAAAGGAAAGTAAAAATAAACAAAAAGACTTTTAAAATGTACATAGAATTTTTTCTTAATTATCATTATTATTTAGGTATTTCTATATTCATTCTTCCTCTCTCAATTATTAGAATCAAGACTAAAAACATTAAAGGACTTGGCTGCTTAAATATCTAATATTTAATTTTTGACTTCCTCGCTATTAAATCCAAAATATATCTATTTAAAAACCTCTCTACAGAAAATTCTGGTCAAGATGTATGTGTATACATGTTCAGAAATACCAAATAAGGAGCTATATGTTATTTCAAATTCATATTCAAAAATTTCTTAACTATCATCTGTCATTTCAACTATCATAAAGTTATTACTAGCATGTGAGATTGATTAATAGTTTATATAGTTTTTTATTTATGTATTACATAAAAGTCAATAATCAAGACAATATAGGTATTATATGTCGGATCAATTATCTAAAAACAGTTAGATAAATTTTTTACAAACTCAAGTAAAGATGTATCAAAAGGGAACCACTTATGTGATTGTCATAAAATATAATAATGTGGAATTGAGGTATATTACATATTGAAGAAAAGTTTTTTTTAAATGATTATTTCCTCGATATATTTAGTCTATGTTGAAAATATTGTTGTTTTTCCTAAAGGGTAAATCTAAAAAAAACATATGGTATATATTTATAATCAATTCATAAAAAAGGGAGTGTGATAAAAATTACACTCAAGACACAATAAGTCTATTTTATGTACTAATAATGTACTCCAAAATGGATCACAACTGCCCGATGAACGGGAACGTGAAACTCTGAGTAGCAGTTTTTTGTGACATTTTTGTGATGTTTTTGCAGCTTTAACAATAAAGTATATATATATAGATATACACACACACCAATATATATATATATATATATATATTATTATGATTGACCGTTGACTGAACACTATTCAATTTTTTTCTCCGTGTTTTTCTCCTTGTCTCCGTATTCTTTCTGTTGAAGAGCGTAGCTCAAAACGTCAAAGACTTTCCGTATTCCCGAGCGTCATACTAATATATACTTTTGTTATTTACACCACCTGTCCTCGTCTGTTGTTATTTTTTGTATATTCTCCCATATATATATATATATATATATAAGTATGTATGTATGTATGTATGTACGTGTGTATATATTGTGATGGTGATGATGGTGGTTGCACAGAATGGGTGATT
The DNA here is from genome assembly GCF_046866305.1 of Octopus bimaculoides. Classification (NCBI taxonomy): domain Eukaryota; kingdom Metazoa; phylum Mollusca; class Cephalopoda; order Octopoda; family Octopodidae; genus Octopus; species Octopus bimaculoides. Next base: position 36,201,975 of record NC_142936.1, on the reverse strand, counting down.
GGGTGATGGTATGTGGCATGTAATATATAAACAAAAAAAAAAACTACAGAAATAACAGGAAGAGATAAACTTACCCTTCACTTGTTGTTTGAATTTATTAAGTGCCTCATCTACATCACAGAGGAAAAACTCATAGACTCGATATTTGGGGAACACCTCTGTATGCAAAGCGTGTTTAATTGCCTGCACATAAAACAAAAGATAAGTAAATCAGAAATACAGGCACTTCAGACATTAAATGTAAAGTGAATGGTTACTCAAGGTAATTTTGATGCTTTAATTAACATTTTTGATGAAAACTTAACATTTGATGCTACCATTATACAAGTTTCATCTCCTCATTTAAGGTTTCAGTACAGTATTATGGAAGAGGTGGCAATAAGCTTGCTCTCACCAGACATAGTTCTTCTTTTCACTTTAGTACATCAAGTTGTATGCACACTCAGGATGCTCTCGCAGCCATGAACTGCACTTAGAAGTGTGGTTGAACACCAGATCACTTGCATGGTAGGACAGATTTGACACACCAGGATTCGACTGATGATGCTCTTGTCAAAGGAAGGCATCAAACTCATAACCCTTTGAAATTGGCTGCTGTGGTTTCCTTAGAAAGATCCAGCACTCTCTATTGCAAGAAATCAGTTTGGAAATCTAAACAACTGAAGAAAGACCACAGCAGAGATAACCATGGCAACAAAGTCTAAGTCAGAGTGGTTGTGGCTAACAAGGTAGTGCTGGGGGTACCCTTCTATAGATAAAGGCTAATCTAGTCTTCAGTGTCCCACTCTGGTGAAGTGTACAGACAAAAGGGTAAAATGCTTATGACTCTCAGATACCAGCTGAAGATGCAAAAGGATTCCCAAAAATGTGAAGGATTACCAACAGAAAAAAAGCTCCTATACAGAGTACAACAGTAAAACCTCACATATTTTACAGGGCTATTTGTATGGCACTACTGAAGTTAGACAGGTGGTAATGGTGTCTTCATGTAGCTACAGTTTTACCATTTGTTTTTTGTTAACATCATGGTTTGTACCAGTAGACACAGTGCAATTGTTGTTGAAACGTCTATCAAGAATGGTGAATGTGAGTATTTTTTGTCTAAACAATTCTATTTTACATGCCAAATAATGAAAGTGTTGTACATTTAATGATTCTTTCATTGACTAATCTGGCCATGGAAAATCTGGCCTGGGTAAATATGAATGGCAAATGTGATGTATCACTGATGAAGTAAGAATAATACTGAAACATGTCTGGAGTTACTTATCATATTTCTCAAAATAATGAAAACAATATTAGTCATTAAGAACATAACTTTTTCCTCATTTCATAATTATCGCTAATTAGTTTTATTAAGCTCCTTACATCAAATATGTGAATGATAACTTAAGAGTTTAATATTGTACGGCTTGATAAGATGCAGAAGAATAAAAGACAGAAGAATTCTCACATTTAGGTGATGTTCAGTATTAACTTCAGGAGGAACACCTTTATTCGTCCATTGTCCACTACAGACTTCCAAAGAGAAATAATGGAAGATCCTGTCAACAATAAAAGCAGGCTTCAAGTGGGGAGAATTCTGCAAGTTGTATGCACACTCAGGATGCTCTCGCAGCCAGGAACTGCACTTAGAAGTGTGGTTGAACACCAGATCACTTGCAGTAAGTATCTTCCATTCTTTATTCAACCAGCGAGTAAAACTCTCCACTTCATCAAATGTTATTTCAATACCTTCGCTGAAGATTGGATTGACTTTCAGCTGATTCCTAATAGAATATGAGGAATTGGAAACACCAAGCTCTTGCAGAGGTGTGAAATGAATCATGTTGTAACCAGTTTGTTTAGCAACTTCCAAACGAGACTTCCATTCAGCAAACGGTCCCAACGATTTAGCCAAGACAGTCTGACATTGTAAACAGTCCATGGTTAATTCTTCATCAGTTCCCACAAGTAGAACTGGATCAACTAGGAAATATCCTTTACCATTGGCATTGAGGATGCTGTCACTAAAAATAAATGAAAACACAAGAATTATTAATATTAAATGATGTCACTCACCACCAATAATTAAAACAACAGTTATCATAATAAATAATCAATTCTTTTTTCTTTTGTCACCATTATTATCATCATCGTTTTAATGTCTACTTTTGATGTTTGCATGGGTTAGGCGGAATTAGTTGAAACAAATTTTCTATGGCCAGATTTCCTTCCTGTCACCAACTGTCACCTGTGTGTATGTCGGTTTGTGTTCATCCTTGTCATGACATCACATGATGGTTGTAAATGAGTATCATCATCATGCAAGCAATGTTGTTTATTTCCAGTCTCTCATGAAAATATGTGTGGCCATGGTGAAATATTAACTTACCTTGCTAGAAAACAGGTGAGGGTTGGTAACAGAAAGGGCACCCAGATGTATAAAAATTTGCTTCAATGAATTCTGTCTCTCCTGTGCAAGCAAGCATGGAAAAGTGAATACTAAAGTTATGATAATGATGATGATTATTATTATATATGTGTGTGTGTGTATGTATATACAGGGGTTGGACAAAATAATGGAAACACCTAGCATCATGGCATCATAATTCTGAAATATCTATAAAACCATCAAAAGCCTGTTTATTTTTATGTTTTTTTGATTTATTATTAGTGTTGCTTAATATGATTTGCTAAAATTGCTGTTTCTTTTCAGATATCATCAGAAAAAGGGGGTTAAAATTCACTAAAATGACAGAACTATATGACTTTCAAAGAGGTCAAATTGTTGGTGCTCATATGGCAGGCACTACCATAACAAAAACAGCCAAAATGTTTTGTATCAAGAAGCACTGTCTCAAAAGTAATGACAGCCTTTGAGAAAAAGGGAAAAACCTCGTCAAAACAAAACTCCAGAAGAAAACCAAAACTTTCAGATAGGGACTGTCAGACTCTTACGTGAATTGTTAGAAAGGATCACAAAAGTACAGCTCCCAAAATTACTGCAGAGCTTAATGACCACTTCGTGAACCCAGTTTCCACAAAAACTGTTCACTGGGAGCTGCATAAAGCTGGATTTCTGGGGAGGACTGCAATCAAAAAACCACTACTTTCAAAAACAAACATTGCAAAGTGTTTAGAGTGGAGTAAAAACCTACAGAATTGGTCCCAAGAGCAGTGGAAGTATGTTATTTTCTCAGACGAGTCATCCTTTACCTTATTTCCGACCACTGGCCAAGTATACATGTGGAGACAGCCAAAAGAAGCATTTGACACAGACTGCCTTCTTCCAACTGTTAAACATGGAGGAGGATCTGTGATGATCTGGTGGGGTTATATCTTGGAAATCTGCCAGCCCAATGGTTTCTCTTCATGGCAGAATTAATAGTCAAGACCATTTAAGCATTTTATCTGATCAAATTCATCCTATGGTTGTGGAACTGTTTTGGGGGGGAAACGCAATCTTTCAGGATGATAATACACCAATTCACACAGCTAAAATTGTTACTGAATGGCACGAGAAACATTCTAGTGAAGTCGAACATCTTATTTGGCCATCACAGTCCCCAGATCTCAATATTATTGAACATTTATGGTGCATTTTAGAAAAACAAGTAAGGAGTCGATATCCTCCACCATCATCACAACAGGAACTCGAGATTGTTTCAGCTGAAGAATGGACAAAAATTCCTTTGAAAACAATTCAAACTTTGTACAATTCCATACCTCATAGAATTCAAGCTGTAATTACTGCTAAAGGCGGTCCTACCCCATATTAAAATAAATTTGTTTGAAATTTTAAGGTGTTTCCATTATTTTGTTCAACCCCTATGTATATATATATTTACTCATACACATATATTGTTTTACTATGTTTTATATATATATATATATATATATATATATATATATATATATATATATATATATATATATATATATATATATATATAAGTACACTCACACATGCATGTATTGTTTTACTATGCATTTACCATTGAAAATATGAGTTCATTGAACATCAAGTATAAATAAAACTGAACAGACACTTAAACTCACCTGTTGTCAATTGTGAAGTAATAATTGAAAGAGCCAGGTAACACAATGTGAACATCAACATAAGCATCATGGCGATCACTTTTGGTGCTACACGGGCTCTCCCACTGCAGCTCATGGTACTGGTCTCGTTTAAAAGCTTGTTTATCATTTTCTGGGTGGTTAGTAAAAATTCTAACCGTATCGGCTTGTAATGTTGGCCCGAGCACAAAACGAAGAATCCAGTCTGTAAGACGAAAAAAAAAGGTAATAAGATAATGGTAAAACCACCACACCAATATTTTTTGGCTCCTACTCTCTTCATTCATTCATTCATTTGTTTTTGAGTAAAGAATTAATTCTTTACATCATTAAACTTCAAAATTCATTGTCAAGGTGGCAAGCTGGCAGAATTGTTAGCACACCAGCATTTTCTCCATCTCCACATCCTGAGTTCAAATTTGGCCAAGGCTGACTTTACCTTTCATCCCTTCAGGGTTGATAAAATAAGTACCAGTTGAATACTGGAGTTGATGTAACTGACTTACCCCCTTCTCTAAAATTGTGGGCCCAGTGCCAAAATTTGAAATCAATATTCATTTAGTCTGTGATGTCATTAAATTTTACTCATCTGGAGGATATTTAGGGCTGATGTTGATTGAGAAGACTTATGCTAAAAGGCATTCCAACTGTGACCATACTATCTCTTTGTATGTTTAGGATTGCATTCTTCAACATGTCTGTCTTTTTTTAAAGACATCAGGATCTGATTCAAGGGAGATTTGGTTGCTATTTCTACAGAGAAGTGTCAGCCATAATATCAATAACTGATGTATTTTGAAATGAAGATTCTTTATCCAAAAACCTAACAACTTATTCTTTGCACCACATCATTTCTGATTTTCTGCTCAACATCACAGACACTTTCTAAAAAAAAGACTCATAATTAATAACATGCTCATTCTTATAATGTGGTCAAGCAGATTCAAATGTGAAATCTGATCACAGTTGTTTTCCATCAACAGAGAACACCTCTCTTTAGATGATATGTGTTCATCACACATGCAATTCATCAGTGTAAGAGGACTTCAAGACACTGTAGTGTCTTGAGCTCAGTGAGAGTCTCTTCAGTTGAAGTTATCCTGCCAGACAGATGAATCTCACAAGAGCACAAACACTTGTTTATAGGAATCAGCAAAACAAATTATTTGCTAACGTACTCTGATGTCTGCCAAACAGATGATAATTTAATGGGTACATGCAAAACAACAAGAATCATCATCATCATCATCATCAACTAATGTCCGTTTTCCATGCAGGCATGCGTTGGATGCTTTGACTGGCCAGGGGCCACACCAGGCTCCATTGTCTGTTCTGGAATGGTTTCTATGACTGAATGCCCTTCCTAACACCAACCACCCCACAGGGTGTACTGAGTGCGTTTTATGTGGTACCAGCACTTCTATCAATTTTGTTGTAGCAGACAGGTCTTCTTGAGTACAGCAATGTGCCAGATATCTTGGTGCTTAGTCATCTCTTTCATAAACAATAATGTATCTATTCATTCTTAATGTGTTCTGGCAGATTCAAGCACAAATATTTGATTGCTTTTGTTTTCATATTCATATTCACATTCAAATCAGCCAGATGTTAAGAATGTTTGGGTTCTTGCTGTTCAGCATGCATCCCTTGAATTATCCTCATAGTTAAATTAAAAGCAATGACATGTTGCAGTTACAGCTACAGAGCAGAAAAGTATTGATCTTGTTTAATATTATAGCATATCAGATGCCACTAGTCTAATAATAGTTATGGTACCATGTGAACATCAATAAGAGTTCAGTTGCAAAAATAAAAACAATTGATCATTGAAGCTTAAACTTGTCATCTGTGATAAACAGAATCTGACCAATTTATGAATTTATAATTGATTAACGTAGCACACACACACACACACACACACACACACACACACACACACACACACACACATATATATACATATAAATTTGACGTGGGCGATTCTTTCTTGTCTTGGGATTCACGGTCAAACGGCTGGGTGAAATTGCACGAAAAATTACACAGATGTGTAGAATGATCTGGTGGTGATGCTGGGCTTTGTATTTTTTTCATACCTCCCATGGTTACCGAGATAATCTACTATAATAATACTCTTGTATTTATGAATGAGAAAGGAAGGAGTGATAGATGAATAAGGAAGGAAGGGGTGGTGTCATACTTGGTAGTGGAATGATGAAAATTGTATGCTGAAAAAAATAAATCAAACAGCATTTCAACTCTATGTGAATATATGTGTGTGTATAAAAAAATGGGGTATGTGAATGTGTGTGTATGTGTGTTTGTGTGTGTGCATGTGCAATGGAAGTAGGATGGTTCATCTTTGATTGCTCAGTATTTGGGTTTATTTTTTGATTTGGTTGTATCTTGGTTGATTTTTTTTTGGGTGGGGTCAATTATTTTTAGCATTTTGACAGAAAAAAGTCATTCTAAAATTGACTTTTAACATAAGCGTGCCCAAACAAGTTGAATGCTTACACAGAGCAGGTTTTATAGCCACATCATCCAAACCGACAGGGTGAAACCGGGCTTAGCTGCTAGTGTACGATCATACAAAACCCTTTTTTTGTATTTATTTTTACGCACATATATATATATATATATATATATATATATATATATATATATGTGTGTGTGTATATATGTGTATGGAGGCGCAATGGCCCAATCGTTAGGGCAGCAGACTCGCGGTCATAGGATCGCGGTTTCGATTCCCAGAACAGGCGTTGTGAGTGTTTATTGAGCGAAAACACCTAAAGCCCCACGAGGCTCCGGCAGGGGATGGTGGCAAACCCTGCTGTACTCTTTCACCACAACTTTCTCTCACTCTTTCTTCCTGTTTCTGTTGTGCCTGTAATTTAAAGGGTCAGCTTTGTCACACTGTGTCACGCTGAATATCCCCGAGAACTACGTTAAGGGTACATGTGTCTGTGGAGTGCTCAGCCACTTGCACGTTAATTTCACGAGCAGGCTGTTCCGTTGATCGGATCAACTGGAATCCTCAACGTCGTAAGCGACGGAGTGCCAACAACAACAATATATATATATATATATATATATATATATATATATATATATATATATATATATATATATCAGTAGTCACACCCATGCCAGTATGGAAAATGGATGTTAAATGATGATGACATACACATACAAATATTACACTAGGACTTAAAACTCTCTTCCTACTCAATGACTCTATCCTAAAAACCTCTTTCTACCTCACCCTACATAACGGCTTTACCTTTGATACATGATTATATCGATATCACCAGTCTTATGAGAAACTTACTTCCTTCATGTTCCTCATTAATACTTTCCACCCCACAATAGACCTGAAAATGTGAGGGGATGTCATTGATGGGAGCTTGAAAAACAAAACAACTAATTGATTGTTTAACTAGCATATTAGGCAAACAAGTTGATAATATAATTAACCTATTGACTAACAGTAATGATGTGATATTGAACCAGTGCATGTGTTTATTATTATTGTTGCCATAAAGATCCTAAGAAAGATTGTGAGAAAGCAGAGCAAAGTCAGTGATTACAACTAAGTGCAAACATCACATTTACTGAATGACGAATGTCTTTATAACTCTCTGTGATTAGTTTACATCAGGAGCTGCATCTAACTAAAACTATACACAGTTGAAATAGTGTAGGCCAACAGATGCTTACTAATAAAAAAAATATATGTTTGTCCTTTTTATATATACATTTTCTATTTGCTTCTCTATGTAAGAACTGATGACTGGACAGACAGTCCAATCATCAGTTATATGCTGATATATTAATACCTTGGATATTAATAATTACACAATAAATATATAATAATAATTGTTAATATGCAATATGTTGACATACAGAGGAACCTCAGTTCAGTTCATGAATTTAATTCATTCCTGAAGGCCATTCATCACTGAGATGTTCATAAACTGAAACTATTTTTCCCATAGAAATCAATGTAAAATGGATTAATCCACTTCTAGACCCCAGATGATTGCTTACTTAAACTTTTACAATAATACTTTGTGCACAAGTTCATACACAAAACTAACAATAAACATTAAATCTAAAATTTTAAAAAAATTAATATATTTTACAGTACTGAATAACTTTATTAACAACCAAACTAGAAATAGTTTTCTTTAATGGGTGTGTACAATAATATTTGATATGTCTGTGTGCACTCAGGCTCAGCAAGACATATGTTGCAGAAATTGTCTTGAGAGAAAAAATAGGCGCAGGAGTGACTGTGTGGATAGGTGCAAGAGTGAACCCAGAACAATATGGCTTGGGCAAGTGTCTTCTCCTATAGCCTCGGGCCAACCAAAGCCTTGGATTTGGTAGACGGAAACTGAAAGAAGCCCATTGTATGTATATATATATATATATATATATATATATATATATACACACACACATATGTTTGTGTCTATGTTTGTCCCCACCCCAACATCGCTTGACAACCGATGCTGATGTGTTTATGTTCCTGTAACTTAGCAGTTTGGCAAAAGAGAATGATAGAATAAGTACTAAGCTTACAAACAATAAGTCCTGGGGTCGATTTGTTCGACTAAAGGCGGTGCTCCAGCATGGCCACAGTCAAATGACTGAAATGAATAAAAGAATATGTGCAAAAAAACATACCACTAGGCTATGAAGACAATTTCAGCAGTATCTTTCCATGTTCAAGTGTCCATGAACATGTTAAATATTATTGCACACACCTATACTTCATTCAATGCTACTTAGTACACTTCTAATAAATTTTATTTCTTATTTTGTATTTTTAATTTTTAAAATCAAGACAATACTCTGGAGTTGTCTCCCATACGCACCACAAACCTACCTCTTTTCTCTTCACATTCCTAGCTTCAACTTTTACTTAATTTGAATTTCAGAATTGTCACTCCCAAGAATTATCATTATGGCTTATAAATTTTTTTTTTCGTTACAAGTGTAATTTTAATAAAAAAACATTGGTGAGGGTGAGCCTCTTCAAATGAACTATTGCCCCCTCCCATTAAAAATGATTTTCATGCTGTAGGCATCCAGAGAAATTTTCTTTATTTCAAACTGTCTAATTAATGTTTATTCTTATTTAAAATTTTTACATTCTCAGTTACTATAAGTTCTGTTATGTATGAGTAACATTATATATCATTGAAGTGATTTAATAAGGCTGAAACATGTCGGGAGTTGTCTCTAAACTTACCTAAAATCAGACTACTCTTCACTGCAAGCCCCATTTGATTAATTAATTTAGGCTTTGAAGTTGTTTCCAACGCATTGTTTGGACAACAGTTGCCATTAATATTAATGATTTTTCTTTACCTTTATGATAGAAATTTTAATTGATCTGAAGATTTTGAAGAGCTTCACTACATTAAATATGTTAGCTCTCACTTAACTATAAAGAAAGCTGAATAAACTACCTTGCTCAAGAACTAAATATATATGCTATAAGACATATTCTCTAGAAATAATGTTTGTTAGTATAACACCCACATCCACACATGTGCACATGCACACACACAAATGAATACAAAGAAGTAGAAAGGAAGATATATATCATCATCATCATCATCATCGTTTAACGTCCGCTTTCCATGCTAGCATGGGTTGGACGATTTGACTGAGGACTGGTGAAACCGGATGGCAACACCAGGCTCCAGTCTGATTTGGCAGAGTTTCTACAGCTGGATGCCCTTCCTAACGCCAACCACTCAGAGAGTGTAGTGGGTGCTTTTACGTGTCACCCGCACGAAAACGGCCACGCTCGAAATGGTGTCTTTTATGTGCCACCCGCACAAGCCAGTCCAGGGGCACTGGCAACGATCTCGCTCGAAAATCCTACAGGAGCCAGTCAGGCGGTACTGGCAACGGCCACGCTCAAAATGGTGCATCTCATGTGCCACCCGCACAAGAACCAGTCCAGGGGCACTGGCAACGATCTTACTTGGCTTGCCGGGTCTTCTCACGCACAGCCCATTTCCAAAGGTCTCGGTCCGTAGTCATCGCCTCGGTGAGGCCCAATGTACGAAGGTCTTGCCTCACCACCTCAGCCCAGGTCTTCCTGGGCCTACCTCTTCCACGGGTTCCCTCAACTGTTAGGGTGTGGCACTTTTTCACGCAGCTATCCTCCTCCATTCTCACCACATGTCCATACCAGCGCAATCGTCTCTCTTGCACGCCACAACTGATGCTTCTAATGTTCAGCTTTTCTCTCAAGATACTTACACTCTGACGGGTATTCACATTGACATTACACATCCAACGGAGCATACTGGCTTCATTCCTTGCGAGCTTACGTATGTCCTCAGCAGTTACAGCCCATGTTTCACTGCCATGTAGCATGGTTGTTCGTACGCATGCGTCATACAGTCTGCCTTTTACTCTGAGTGAGAGTCCCTTTGTCGCCAGCAGGGGTAAGAGCTCTCTAAACTTTGCCCAGGCTATTCTTATTCTAGCAGCTACACTTTCAGCGCACCCACCCCCACTACTAACTTGGTCGCCCAGATAGCGGAAGCTATCGACTACCTCTAGTTTTTCACCCTGGAATGAGATAGAAGTTGTTTCCTGTTTGTTTGCAGTTTTTATTGCACCTGAACATCTGCCACAAACAAAAACTAACTTGCTAGTTAACCTGCCTTTGATGTTGCTGCACCTCTTATGTGTCCATAGCTTGCACCGGGTACATCTTATAGAGTTACTACCTACTCCTTTTCTACATACTGAGCAGGGCCATCTAAAGCTGAAGTTGTGTGTCTGTGTGAAGCCTTTTTGAAAGTTTATAGAAATCCACATTTTCCACTTTCTCGTAAAAATTTTTACATCAATGGAATTTTCTCGATTTGAACTTTCCAGTGCAGTAATTAGATTTTTAAAATTCCGTTTACTTTGTGTGATTTAAGGGAGATTTGGCTGTTGTTTCTAGCAACTTTTATATTTCATCCCTTCTACCTGGAACGCTATTCTTACACACGCGCTCAACATAAAAATATAGAGAGTAAGAGTAAAAGAGGGAGAGGGAGAGAGAGAGAAAGTGATACATACAACGTCATAGATTAAACTTTCATCTCAGTATTCTTTACCTATTTTTCATAACATAGATACGTAAAAACACACACAACCACACATACATGACCTGTGACAACAACATACACATTGCTCTCAATCTCTATTCATTTCTCCCCCTCTTCCTCTCTCGCTCTCTCAAACGTATACACGTGCAAGTAAACACAATCATTCACATCGTGGTATATTTACAAAACATTGATGGCATAACTACAGAGTTGTATCCCCCAACTTTGGAAGGTCATAACTTTCATAAAAATGAATATTTTTTAATGAAATTTTCTATGCATATATTATTTATTATGTAGATTCCAAATATACAAAAATTTTCGGTGAAAGTGTTTTGGAAGGGGGTGGGGTACAATATTCAGAAATTCCACTTAAATTCCTCTTAACTTCCAGGAAAATGAATATTTTTTCATGAAATTTTGTACAAATGTACCTTGATGTATGTACATTTCAAGCATGTAGGAATTTTGAAGGAAACAACTGCAGGTTATTTTTGAGAAGTGTTCCCCACTCGGTGGTGTTTCGGAGCAAGTCATCCATATTTGTTTCATTTTTCTCTATTATGTGCTTATGTGCATCCTTAGATTTCTAATGAAGTAATAGGCAGTGAAAAGAAAACTTTTAACTACCCCTATTCCTTGCTCTCCCCCTCTCTACCTCTTCCTTTCTCTCCCCCTCTCTACCTCTTCCTTTCTCGCTCTCTCAAAAGCATACATGTGCAAGTACACAATCATTCAGTAAAATATAACTCATGTTTGTCAATGTTTTGTAAATTTACCACAATTTTCACTAGAGTGTCAGGGTTAGGGTTTTAGGGTCAGGGTTAGGGTTTAGGATTAATGTTACGGTTACGTTTTTTAGGGTTAGGGTTAGGGTTTAGGGTTAGTGTTAGGATTAGGTTTAGGATTAGGGTTGGGTAATCGTGCGGGTGTTAATCTGAAAAATTACAGATATGTGAAAAGTACCGACCCTGCCATCTATTATAACTTTTGTTGTTCTGTTTAATATATACATAGATTATGCCTCCAAAGAAGAGAGTTTGCTGGGGGAAAACAGCAACCAGTTTAAAATGACAGCCACAGACTGCAGCAATTCACCACATTCCAGTAGCTACTTTGAACATAATGCAAAATGGTGCATCAACACCTTCTGCCCAATCTGATAGAATTCTGGCAAAACTGTTTAGCAACAGATCGCCAGCAATTGCTTCATCACAAATTGCCATCCTAGCTCCTGTGAAAAGGGATTACCCTGCTATGTATAATCAGGGCAGCGCAAAAAGTTGTTTTGCACAAGCATTTCTATAGCCAATTACATGGATGAAATTTACGTATGCTTAATAATTTTACGCAAAACAGCCTTCAGACTTTCCCTATTAATTTCATCGTCTTTTGAATTATGAACATATTTACATCATAAGGGTTTTTCCATTGTAAGGCTTTCTTTTTTAGTTGATTTTCAGCGAGCAAGACTTATCGTAGATGGCATAATAAGTCACACCCGGACAAGGTTGGGTTATACTGCTAGTATATATATATATATATATATATATATATATACACATATACATCTCCTTTCCTGCTTCTTTATATATGAGTGTGTGTGTGTGTGTGTGTGTTTATACATACATACATACATATATATATATATATATATATATATAATCATCGTCATCATCATCATCATCATCGTTTAACGTCCGTTTTCCATGCTAGCATGGGTTGGACGATTTGACTGAGGACTGGTGAAACCAGATGGCAACACCAGGCTCCAATCTGATTTGGCAGTTTCTACAGCTGGATGCCCTTCCTAACACCAACCACTCTGAGAATGTAGTGGGTGCTTTTACGTGCCACCGGCATGAAGGCCAGTCAGGCGGCAGATTTTCTCTGTGTGTGTGTATGTTTAAAATTCATACATTTACACAATTCCAAATTTCTTGGATTAAAGAATCGCAATTAATATTCTAAATACAATTTGTTAGGTCACTGCGTCATTTTTTCACTCAAAATAATTCCTAATAACCAATAAAATCCATAAAACTACACAAGTAAACATTTTTCCCCCTAATAAAATCTAATTTCCTCTCTCTAATACAAATCCTTTCAACTCCTACTTTCTCTTATGAACCTTTAGCTGAATAATATTTTTAAGGCCACAATTTACTCACATGCATCTTTCAGAGCTTGTCACTAATTCAGTTCTTAACCAAATTAAAAACTTAACATTTTTGAAGAAGACTGGTCCCTAGCTACATTTTAGCATTAAAAAAATTGAGATTTGATCCAGTAGAAAAAAGTTTACATCAAAATTTGTAGCAGTGTTATAGGAGAGTAAGTAACACCACCAATCAAATTTAGATCTAAATAATTTTTTTACTTTATAAGCAAAGTATATTTATCTTAGCTTTAATGATAGAAGAAAGCATGAAGAATTTCATAGTTTTGGTCCCATGCAACAAAAATTTGTATCATAAAAATTGTGATGTAATATGTCATGAAAAGAAATATAAGTAGGGCAAAAAATTGGATTTAAGTATAATTAACTTTTTTATTTTAAAAACAAAGGGGTAGAGGGGGAGTAAGGGATAAAGAAAAATATTAAGGTGGAAAATATGTGTGAGTTTGTGTGTATATGTGTGTTTATGTAAGTATGTATGTGAGTGTCCACACATACACTATAATAGTAATGTAGGCTGTTTACTTTATTCATGTTACTTGTAAATATATTTATTTGTAAAATATTTTGGATAAAACATAAAGTAAAAGTTTCTGAGTAAAGTAAGAGTGTTGCGTTATTTTTATTAAATTTTCAAATAATAAAAATAAAATAATCTATTCTACTATAGGCACAAGGCCTGGAATTTTGGAGGAGAGGGGCATAGGCGAATACATCAACCCCTATGCTAGACTGGTACTTTGTTATTGACTCCTATCACATCTCAGTGTACTCTGGTAAATCCGACAGACTATATATAAAAGGACTTTCAAGTGTTCAACCATATTATTTTGAATATGCTTGGAGATTTATCAGTGGGAGATCTCCCACATGTTTTTACATGTATGTTTATTTCTATTATGAATGCATTCCACTTATACTGCTCTTAATATTAATATTAAATATTTATAGCCATAAAATGTATTTCCTATCTTGTGATGAAACATGTGTAACACATGTAACACAGAATTAACCCTTTAGTATTCAAACCAGCTATATCTGGCCCAAATATTCTGTGGTGCGATGGAGGAAGAAGACAACAAGCAGCAAAAGGACAGAATGAAGCGTTGGACCTTACCTTGCCGACCGCAGCGGGGTACACGATCGCTCCTAACCAGAACACGTCTTTCTCGTAACGTCGCTGTTTTCTCACTGCTCCCACGTGCTAGCCTTCGATCGCGTGTCGCCGACTTCCGACCTGACCCTTCCGGTTTGGCCGTTCCGGTTTGGCCCTTCCGGTCTGGCTTCACCTCTGTTTGCCTCACCCCTCTCCACCTCAACACATAGCTCGTCACAGCCCATAACATCACACGCCCCCCTGATCTATAGATCATTCAACCGGCTCTCCCACTCACTCCTCGTTCCCGAACTACCTTAATTGGTTTCATAATCAGCCAACCAGGGAGGAGCGTACCGCTCCCTCTGTGGTCGCTGTGCGATCCTGGGACTGGCCTGAGTTCCTGGCGCGCTGCCTTCATCATCCTGCCCACTGCAGCTGGTTCCATCCTCTGAAGCACTGACAATCTTCCGCACATCCAAAACATGGCGTAGCATACCATCGACTGAGACGTTGTTCTTCGAATTGATGGAGGTTATAGTTCCTTTCCCCCATTGTGATGTGCACCATGCATTTGGGGGTTTTACCCAAACTTCTTCCCCAATCTGCACGAAGGCGTGCTCTTCTTCTCCCCGGAGTCACATTGATGCAATACACGGGTTCCTCCACTCGTACCTGAATATTGCCCTGTGTGGCACCGACTCCTCAGCCTGTCCTGACCTGGGCGACATATTGTACAAAAATACGGCCTCGATTGGCGAAATGCAACCCCTCTCTGCCATGGTCTTGATGGTACGATGATGCCTTTCCACCACTCCATTTCCACTTGGCCGGTATGCCGCCCTGAAGAAGCGGCTGACCTGCCACCTGCCAAGCATTTCTTTCAGCGCCTCCGAGCAAAATGCAGTGCCATTATCCAGCAGCAGCTCATCCACGGGGCCTCGTTCCAGGAATATCCCATTTAACACTCCTGCGATTTCCTCTGCAGTCCCCGTCTTCATCTCCCTCCATATGGCCATCCGCCCCGGTCCGCAGTCAACCATTGAGAGGTACGTCCCCTGCCGGTAGTGTGTTACGTCCACTGCCAGTCGTTTCCAGTTGTGGGCCGCTGGAATACTTCCCGCCTCATGTACGCCTGGAGCAGGGTCAATAGACTGGCACCTGTCACAGCTGCTAACCACTCTCTGCACGCTCCGCCTCGTTACCTCGGAGTCAACTTTCCTGGCGAGGAACAACGTCCTGTCCACTCCCATGTGATGCATGGTATGCAGTCTCCTCAACTCCGAGTCACTCAGACAGCATACTGCAGCCACAGCCCGCTCCGCATCCTCTGGCACCTGCAACGAAGCTCGCTTTACCCTGGTTAGGACGTCTGCCCTGTTCTTTTCGGAAGGCACAAAGATTACGCTCAGCTCCAGATCGAACTCAGCAGTTAGCTCCCGCAATATTCCCAATCGGCGCTTTACCAGCATCTCCGCAGCCCCTTTGGTTCGCACCCTCCGCTCATCGGTGAGGACTGTCGTCACCCAACCAAGCACAGTGGCCGAATCGGTTCTAATCTCGATGGTGCACAGCCCCCACTTCAAATCCAGGTTCACCCCCTTCAGCACGGCATCCAACTCCGCCACGTTGATATGGTTGCAGTCATCCATCTTCCTGAGTCAGGCTGCATCTTCCACCACGGTGCCTCCCATTTCCAAGATGACCCCTATTGCGATGCTACTGGCGTCAAACCAAACGATCCCACTCGTTGATTTGGGAACATACCAACTGCCCCTCACTGGATCCTCTGCTCTCACTCTGACCAAGACTTCCTGCATCATGTCGGTCGTTTTCTCCCCAACTCTGTCATTCCACTTTGCTCCTTCGGCTCGTCTCTTGATGAAGCTACATGCTGTCCGAAGCTATCCTGCAACCGGGTAATGTCCCACCAGCTTCCCGCACACCGAGAACAGTTCCCGCCTACTCACGCTGGTGCCCAGTTCAGGGATCTCGTTTCCTCTCCGGAACACCAGCTCGCCCGATCTGTCTTTTTGTAGCTTCAGCCCCAGCGCAGCTCCCCCCACCATTGACTCAGGCGGCTTCGCAATCAGCCCGAACCTCTCCAGGTGTCTCACTACCTCGGTGGCTGGCACTACAGTCTCGTCAACCAAAATGTCGTCGATGTAGGAACTGGTGGCCTTCCTTATCCTCTCCTCTTTCCCTAGAACGGATTTGAGCACCATCGCCATAATTTTCGGAGCGGAATTCAGCCCGAAACCCAGCCTGGTTAAACAGTACGTCCGGCCCTTGTACCGCACCAGCTGGTATCGCCACAGCTTGTCACTCACACGGAGCTGCAAATATGCCGACTTCAAGTCGACGATCGTCGCTGCCTTGGTCGACTGTCTCCACACACATAACGTCTCACCGCAAATGTCCGTTGCCTCGCCTCCCGTGTGGCACGATATATGGTCGTTCAGCTCCCTAAAGTCCAGCACCGGTCTGACTTTTCCTTTCGTCGGCTGCACCACCGCCATCAGAGGCAGCACTCCACTCACCACCTCCTCTTTCCACGGGACAAGGACTCCTTCCTTGATTCATCTCTCTACCTCCTCGTCGAACTCGACGCCGGCGTGACCTTCCAACATATGCTGGTAGCAGCTCACCCTGTTCTTTAGCAGTGGGGGCTCGTCCTTCCATCGCCACTCTATCGTCCACCTCCGACCATCAAACGCCACCTTAAAATCTTTGTCTTCGATGGTGTAAGCGGCGCTGTCGTCGACGGGGCTCTGCTCTCCCTGGCGGTCCCGACTCACGGCGCACGATGCCCCCACGCTTCCGAACGTGACCTCATCTCCTGCAATCCTAACGCCACCAAGACGGTTGATGGCGTCCATCCCCAACACCACGTCAATCTCATCCACCAAGCGGCCAACTACAATTGCTTGCAGCGTTAGCTTTGCTCCCTGCACCTCAATCTGCACGTCAGTAATGCCTTCACAGCGTACCTCTCTTCCGTCGACTGCCCTCACACTGCTTTCTCCACTCCACGTCTCTACCACTCCCGGAGTCATCAGGGTCGTTGTACAGCCCGTGTCCACAAGGGCACGCGACATCTTCCCATCCACTAGCACATCAACAACAGGTAGAAAAATTTGCGCCGTTAATGATCTGAAAGGGAGACCGCTGGCGCAGTAGTCTCCCTTAGACCGTTTCCCTGCAGACATTCGGTGGCTATATGCCCCATTTCACGACAACGGTAGCAGATGACCTCAGGCTTAGGTAACTTACAGTCTCGCACCATGTGCGGGCCCTGACACCGGAAACACTGACCTTTGAACGGACGCGCACGTTTCTTGTTCGACCCCTCTCCGCTGCTACCAGCGGTGACGACCTACGACAGGAAACTAACATACGAGCTCTCGATATTATATCCGCCATGGGCGTGGTACTCACGTCCGGCAGTTTCTGCAATTCGACCGACAGGTGGTCAGGAAACCCAGTCACAAACGCCAACTTTACCATTTGATCCAGCGATTCTCCCTCGTACCCCGCCAGTCTAGCCAACCTCCTAAGTTCGTTGGCAAACACGTCAACCTGTTCGCCGGTCCACCTTGCTCTCCCCAGGCGAGCGTACGCCTCGAACATCCCTTCTGCGAAGGCCTCCATCAAGCGGATTTCTATCTTCTCCGCGCTAACTTGGTCCCTCTCTTCCATCTCTAAAAATAGTGCCAACGCCAGACCATCTAAGTAGAGCGGTAGAAAACTTGCCAAGTCGCATATTCCCTGGAGCTTCGCGACTAGCTTCATCTTCTTTAGCCATGCGACTACGTCCGAGTCGCCGCAAAACGGCTTAATTATGTCACTAGCAATCCTGACTACACTCATAATTTTTTTTTTTTTTTGTTCTTATGGGCCGAAATAGCTTGTGGTGCGATGGAGGAAGAAGACAACAAGAAGCAAAAGGACAGAATGAAGCGTTGGACCTTACCTTGCCGACCGCAGCGGGGTACACGATCGCTCCTAACCAGAACACGTCTTTCTCGTAACGTCGCTGTTTTCTCACTGCCCCCACATGCTAGCCTTCGACCGCGTGTCGCCGACTTCCGATCTGACCCTTCTGGTTTGGCTCTTCCGGTCTGGCTTCACCTCTGTTTGCCTCACCCCTCTCCACCTCAACACATAGCTCGTCACAGCCCATAACACCACATATTCTACCTGTTTTATCCTCAAACTGGCCAGATCCAGCCTTTCACATCTACCCTACAATGTTATTCTAAAAGTAAACAATTACATCATTGAAACACCAAAACCACGAGATAATACATGGTTAACTCAAAGCAGTGTGAATAAATAAGCATTACATTTGACAGAATAATCTGAATGCTAAAGGGTTAAAATGGTACTACATATTTCAGTCTGCATTTATTACATACTTATGCAGCAAATATAATTCACCAGGAATCTTGAATTATATGTCTGATTTTCTCTTTTAAAATAAAACATATATGTACATACACTTGATTACTGGAATAGATGTGCTTCATGAAAACACAGCTTGGATTAAAATCCCTTCTATATTATATATATAAATATTTAACTGAACAGCCAGAACTTTCTATGAATACTTCCAGTCATGTTCAAACATAATCAAAACTGTTCAACTTACCTTTCTCCAGACGGAATAGGGTAGTCTCCATATTTTCTCCCTTATGGATCATCAAAGTCCGTATCTGCAAATGCTTCTTCATGGTTTTATGTTCAAGGTGAACCAGATGATTGCAATGACCTAAAAAAAGAAAGGAGGATAATTATCAGTCCTGAGTACAATCAATTGACTTAATCATAATATATTTCAGGTATTTAATTTATCACACTTAGACTAATGAAGAACAGTAAACCTGAGGATATTTCAACAGATGGCTGTGATATATCCAAGTAGTTAGTTTAGCATCCTCGTCTTCATTACAGCCATCACTTTGTTTACTAACAACTGATATCAATTTCTTTATTTTAGTACAAGATAGTAAACATATATATATATATATATATATATATATATATATATATATATATATACATACACACACACACACACACACATGAAAGAAGTAAATAGACACCCTTATAATCATTAAAATTTATTTAAATCTGAAAT
This sequence comes from Octopus bimaculoides, assembly GCF_046866305.1. Lineage (NCBI taxonomy): Eukaryota > Metazoa > Mollusca > Cephalopoda > Octopoda > Octopodidae > Octopus > Octopus bimaculoides. The sequence continues at coordinate 36,182,371 of NC_142936.1, read as the reverse complement.
TATACATAAACCATTACAAGTTAGAATAAACAGAAAACGATGTTGTATGGGGTGTCTATTTACTTCTAACATGTGTGTGTATATATACACACACACACACACACACACATATATATATATATATATATACACACACACAATATACATATCTTCTCTTCATTACATTTCCTCCTTCATGCACTATGCCTACCTCTCACTCCCCAATTCTTTCCTCACGGCTGTTTCTCTGTATCATTGCTATTTGGTAGCCCCCTCCCTCACTCTATATACCCAGGTTTTCACCACTCACTTCCCCTCCTCACTCTCTAATCATGCTTCTTTGGCAATATCCTGCCACTTATATTATGACTTTTGAACCTCAAGGGTTATGCCCTGGCTCTTGCCACCATCTGTTTCTCTCTCTGCCTTTACTTGATCATCCCATTTATATTCTGATCCCTGTCCCTTGTATGTTCGGCACTTTGCTACCATCTCTATCCTGATGTCTCTCACTCTCTCTCTCCTTCTCCTGCACTTCCCTCAGGTTGAGTAACCGTGTATCTCCTTTGGGTAACTATGCTTCCCCTTTGCGGCAGCACACCTGTTTCTGTCCTCATTCCTGATCTCTCTCTCTCTCTCTCCAGTTAGGTAACCGTGTACCTCCTCTACAGGAACACACCTGTTTCTGTCTCTCTGTTTCACTATAACCTTTCATCATCTGACACAAGATCACCTCTGCCCCCTTTTCTCTGTCAGTGCAGATGCCACTTAAAAAGCATCCAGTCCACACTGTAAAGTAGTTGGCATTTGGAAGGGCAACCAGCTGTAAAAAACCTTGCCAAAACTGACCTTGCCTGTGCTTGTGCCACATAAAAAGCACTAAATCCACTCTGCTGAGTGGTTGGTGTTAGGAAGGGCATCCAACAGTAAAAATTCTGACAAAGAATCACAAAAGTCTGGTGCAACCTGGCCAGCTCCTGTCAAACCGTCCCACCCATGCCAGCATGGAAAGCATATGTTAAACGATGATTGGTATATATATATATATATATATATATATATATATATATATATATATATAGCATAGTATAAGCAATAGAATATCACGCCTCTCCTCTAACCAGGATATTTTTAATAAGCACAAGGAAATCTATAATGTCACACTACATAAAGCAGGATTCAACCATAAAATTAAAAACCTAGACCCCAATAACCATACAAATGACCGAAATAAAGGGAATCTAAATGATATTAACACGTACAATGATAATACACCAAACCCTACTGCAAACCACACCAACAATAAGAAGGACACAATTAAACATAATAAAAATAATAGTAATACAAAGGATCCCAAAGCCAACCCACATAACACCAAAAATACCAACAACAGCGTAAACACCAATACCAATAATGATATTAGCATTAATAAGACTAATAACACAACGAAGCGGAAATACAATAACAACCATAACATGATCAATATTAAGCCACACAAAGATAAGAATATTATTAACAACGAAACCCAACAAACTAAAATAAACCCTGTTATAAGCCTCAACCCCTTGACGCCGGGCCGACAAAAATCAAACAATATTAACCCAGCTAACACTGATAAGACACATACTAAAAATAAACCTAACAATAGAAATAAATTAGATAGCCACAAAGGCAAATTCACTGGCCTTCCCAGCTATGATGACACGTTCTATACCAGACATAACAGTAATAACAAAAAGCACAATAGTGATACAATCTGGTTAATTATCCCCTTCGCCATGAACCTCAAATCCAACATAGTCCGTTCATTAAACACCTAAATATAAACAATAAATATGTCGCAATATTTAAGAACAAAATTAGAATTGGCCATAGACTGACATGTAACTTAGCTACCATCATAGCCTCTATTAATAATAAAAAATTAGACGCATTCTATGCAGCTAGAAAGATCATGAACAACCAAACCAACAACAGTCCGACAAATAGAACAAACCACCAATCCTAATCCAACACCCCTTGCTAACAGAGACACACACCAAAAAAACAATAGGGCCACACAACAACACACCGACACAGACACCCCTTACAATTTATGTAGCTGTAAGGATAGGAATAAATGCAATTTCTCCAAAAGATGTAAGACTAAAAATGTAGTTTACCAATGTGACGTACACACAAACAGCCATATAAGATCATACATTGCAGCCACGAAAAACCAAATACGCCTTAGATACAATGAACACCAATCTAGCTTTAGAAATAGAAAGAAGGCAAATTCAACAGGACTTAGTAGCTATATCTGGGAATTAAAGGACAATAATATAGCAAACTAAAATGGCATATACTCAGAACAGCAAATTCTTAGAACTCAATTAACAGACATTGTGATCTTTACCTAACTGAACGCCTCGAAATCCTAACGGCTACAACACGTCTTCTAAACAAAAAATACGAAAATAACCTAGTTTATCTACACACTACAAAATTTTCATTTTCTAAGTATAATTATTTACTAGGACAGAGTTAGCTCCCTCTTCAACAAAACTTAGAGTTACTCCCCTTTACTTACACTGCCAGTACCAAAGAACCATAACATCTGCTTGATTTAACAACACCCATGTGAATAATGCGCTTGACTAAGATTGGAATTACGGACTTAAACAGCACACACCCTACCTCTCCTTCGCAGAAATATTATTAACCCTGATCTCGACTAAAATGTAAGACTCACTGTACCTTACCTCTATTCTCACACCACTATATGCATTCTTTTACATTAGTATATCCTTCACCTTTCTATACCTGCATCTCTCACACCATGCATTTAAACAGACTTCTCAGCATTCTGAAGAGATCTGCCAATTAAATTGGCAAATCGAAACTATCGTAAATGTAACATTACATAAACTCTACCTAATTGATTAAATTAATGGCTCACTAACGCAATCGACCTGCTTCTTCCTGTGTTTGTTTCTCCATTTTCTACATGATTATACTTATAAACTACGGTTTACAAGATAAATTACCTGCCTCTGGATACCTTCTAACAAAGACGGTACCCACACAGGTAATCTCCAGGAGTGCCTTCGGATTTAATTATCCCTTCGTTGCTTAAACACTTCTAGCCTATCACCTGAATGTTTAAACAATCCTAACTTCATCATCATCATCGTCGTCGTTTAACGATGATGATGATGAAGTTAGGATTGTTTTATATATATATATATATATATATATATATATAAACAATATATGAGTATATGCATATATATGTACATGTATATATATACCTTCATCCACATGTACATATATATATATCATCATCATCATCATCATCGTTTAAGGTCCGCTTTCCATGCTAGCATGGGTTGGACGATTTGACTGAGGACTGGTGAAACCGGATGGCAACACCAGGCTCCAATCTAATTTGGCAGAGTTTCTACAGCTGGATGCCCTTCCTAACGCCAACCACTCAGAGAGTGTAGTGGGTGCTTTTACGTGTCACCCGCACGAAAACGGCCACGCTCGAAATGGTGTCTTTTATGTGCCACCCGCACAAGAGCCAGTCCAGGGGCACTGGCAACGGTCACGTTCAGGTTGGTACATCTTATGTGCCACCCGCACATAAGATCTCGCTCGAAAACCCTACAAGGCCAGTCAGGCGGTACTGGCAACGGTCACGTTCAGGATGGTACATCTTATGTGCCACCCGCACAAGAGCCAGTCCAGGGGCCCTGGCAACGATCGCACTTGGCTTGCCGGGTCTTCTCATGCACAGCACATTTCCAAAGGTCTCGGTCAGTAGTCATCGCCTCGGTGAGGCCCAATGTTCGAAGGTCTTGCCTCACCACCTCAGCCCAGGTCTTCCTGGGCCTACCTCTTCCACGGGTTCCCTCAACTGTTAGGGAGTGGCACTTTTTCACGCAGCTATCCTCATTCATTCTCACCACATGTCCAAACCAGCGCAATCGTCTCTCTTGCACACCACAACTGATGCTTCTTATGTTCAGCTTTTCTCTCAAGATACTTACACTCTGATGGGTATGCACATTGACATTACACATCCAGCGGAGCATACTGGCTTCATTCCTTGCGAGCTTACGCATGTCCTCAGCAGTCACAGCCCATGTTTCACTGCCATGTAGCATGGCTATATACATATATATATATATATATATATATAGAGAGAGAGAGAGAGAGAGAGAGAGCCAGTCTAGATTCTTTATTTGTTTCAAAATCAAGTCCTGCCTGTGTTGACATTGTATTACATTCTTATCGATTCATTTTTCACATCTTACAAACATCCCAAATATCCAAAGAACTGACACAACCCTTGTGTCTATAGCATTAAAGCTTTAAGCTTAAAATGATTTAAGTTAAAACTATCCATTGAAATTTCATGTTCATTTATGTCCCAAACAGCAGCTTAAGTCATTTTACTAAATTCTTCATTATTTTCTAAATTTATTGAATCAATGGCAGTATATTTCAAGAAAAATATGGCAACAAAAGGGTTAATCAATGATAAGTAGCTTCCTCAGTAAAGCCTACAACTGAATTTAATGCTCTAATGTCCAGGAACTTAACATACAATCCATGAGTTAATGCTCAATTCTGCCTCTCATTTGTAGCTTTGAAATGAAGAATGGAGAAGGCCAAAATGAAAAGTTAACATGGTGTAGGATAGAAATGAATAAAATTCTTTGAGATGCTAATGTTCTTTTACATTCAGTGTTCAAAATCTGTCCAAATCATCATTAACTTTGATAAAATAATTGCCTGTCAAATACCAGGGCAAATCAGTCAACCATACACTCTCCCCGAAATGGTAGTCTTCATTATTAAAAACATGAACAAAAACCCAACGTATATTGATATATCAGGGCCCTGACATAAGGTACAAGTAAAAGAGTGTGATAATGTCCAGGGAGGTGAATAGAAGAGACCATGAAGACAAGAGAATCAGTAGGAGTGGTTAAGTTTGCAAGAGTGTGAGGAGGGAGTGAAAGATAGATAGATATAAACATTGATGGAGTGATCAGATATATATATATAGGGTCTTGCAGATAAATTGAGACCATTTTAAGCAGCTGACTTAATGGGTTTAACGTTTCATTTTTTGACAAAATCTTGCTTGCTTGAAAATCTAATCACCCTCTTTATTTTTCAGGTAAATAGTGAACTGAATTGACTACAGAAAGTCATGGAACAACAGAATCATTCTGCCATTGTTGTTCTGGCACGTGCCAGGTACACTGCCAATAAAATTGTTAAGTTGACGAAACTTCCAAAAGCAACAGTTTATCATGTATATAAACAATTTAAAGAAGGAAAGCTTGATAGAAAAGAACACAAGACTCAAAGTGATTCCAAGCGCAATCCAAAGTTTCTCACTGGCCTCAAAGGCTTGATTAAAGCCAACTCATCCACATCCATGACAATTCTTGCAAAGAAATGCAACATGTCCCTTTTCACGGTGTCCAGAGCTGTGAACACGAACCTTAGCATGTCTAGCTATGTTCAATGATGCTGTAACATCCTAAAAACCAAGGCCAAAGCAATCAGAGCCAAGATGCCCAAAGCTTCTGTCATTCATCAAGCATCAAGGTGCAGGAAAAATTCTCATGTTTGTGGATGAGAAGAAGTTTACTGTGGATGCTGAGGTGAATTGCAGAAATTCTCAAGTGATTGCATACAACTCTTCTGATGTCTCCACTGTGTTTGTGACTAAGAATCCTGCCTCTGTGATGGTATTTGGAGCCATGGCAAGTGATGGAAGTGTCATGGATCCACACTTCATTGAGTTTGGCTTGAAGATCAGCACAAACTAGTATCTGGACACCCTGAAGAACTCTCTATTACCTTGGATGGAGCAGAAGTTTGGGCTTGATAATGTGGTGCTTATCCAGGATTCTGCACCATGCCATGGGTCATAAACAACACAGGCCTTCCTTGGTAAGAATGTACATTTTTTGTGATGGCCAACATCTGGCCCAGTAATAGCCCAGATTTCAACCTTCTCAATTACTTTTTACGAGGCATACTTCAAGCAAGGATCAATGCTTCACCAGACTCATGTGTCAACAGTTTAAAGATCTGCATTGTGTGTATCACCTGCAAAATCAAAAAGGTGGAGGTTGTGGCAACTGCAAAAAAATTTTATTCTCATGTGGAGGCAGTAATTGCCCAAAAGTTCAGCCATATTGAGTGATAAATGTTTTTGTTGTAATAAATGTTACATTAAAATCATATCTGCCTACTACCGTTATTTTACTATTTATAACCAGTTTTATGCTCCTAAAAATTGTCTCAATTTATCTGCCAGACCCTGTAGGAGATAAATTTGAAGAATGGTGAATAGGAGTGGGGATGATCAAAGTAAATATGATTGGAGGAGACAAGAAAATTAATGGACAGATATCAAGTGGGAGTGGCTTAGAAGAAAGGGAGTGGTGACTGGAAGAATACAAATGAAGGTATTAAATGGCATCAAGTAATAAGTTCTGATTTCATTACTTAGCAGCATCAGAATAATTCAGTAGATAAGAGAGTAATGAAAGGATTGAGTGATAGGGAGATGAAGGGCAGGTTAAAGGTTGCAAGAGTGTTAGGGGAAAGTGAGATGGATATTAATATAGATGAAGGTGGTCATATGCATATAGGAGGTTCATGTAATGAATGGTGAACAGGAGTGGGGTATAATTGATGGTAAAAATTAGTAGGACAATGACAAGAATGATGAATAGATGTCCACTGAGAATGGGTCAGAAGAGGGGGAGTTGTGACTGGCAGTATGTAAAAGATATGAAATGGTTTGTAGTAACAGGTTCTAATTTCATTAATTACAGCGGCAGAATAATACATTTAACTGGAGAGTGATGGAGGGATTGACTGTTAGGAAGATAAAGGTCATAGTTAAAGACTGCAAGAGTGTAAGAAGAGAGAGAGAGAGAGAGAGAGAGAGAGAGATGGATGGATAAAACAGGGTGCAGTGGACAATTGTAAAATGATGGGAATATGGGGAGGGAGAATAAAAGAAGAATATCAATAGGAAGTGGTTCCAAGGAAGGACCTATTTGTATGGGTGGGGGGAAGGAGAAGAGGAAAGAAAAAACAAGGAGTTGTAAAACTGACAGAGCACTGGGTGAGTGATCCAGTTGTGTGCCTAGAGTGCATACACATGCTTCCACAAACTCAGTTGTGTACATACATGTTATGCTATCAGAACTTTAGTCATGCCACACTAGCATTCTGAATTAGTAACAATTATTCCATAGTGAAGTTCCTAGAATAGTTCAGTAAGTTTAATTCATATGAGGAGCAAAAAATTTATTGTTTTGGAAGCCTTGCCATTTGTCTGAGAGTAGAGAAGTGAAGGAGGTATTGTTGTGGGTTAAACAATGAAGAAATTAAGGTAATCTATAGATTTGACAGTGAAGTACACATTATGCAATTGAGTACAGCTAGTAATTAATGTTTTTGAACACTTTGATCAGACTCTCTAGTGGAAGGGGCTAGGGCTATAGCATTCACAGGCCCTCTAGTGAACGGGGCTGTGATCAGTGTTCATAGGTCCTCAGATAGAAGTGGGCTGAGACCATGATGTCCATAGGCCATCTGAAATAGTAAGATTGACAGTTTTCTTTTTTTTTTTGAACAATTGCCAAGAAAGAGAGATTACGGAAGGAATCCAGAGGGATGATTTTTCTAGGGTGAAAAGACTGATTAATGTGGAGAAACACAATATGAGTGATGACAGACAAGACAAAATCTGAAGAGCAGAGACCATTGTAGTAGCAGTAGAAGCATAAAAGTGATGCAACCTAAGACAAGACTAAAACTAAGACTATGTTGCTACTCTGGTGACAAGTTGGACTGGAGAAACAGCATGATTACCTGTCACTCTTGACATTGACTGCCACCACTACAACCAACACAACCATCACTATCATCTGCGTGTGGAAGCAGTGACAACAACAACTTCACAACTGAGCCAAAGAATAATCTTTGAGTGGTTGCTCTATCTACTAGAATAAGCAGTTAAATTTCCCTAAAAATCATATTCTACAGCCATACAAAAAGGAAGGACACACTGGACAATGTAATCCTACATACAATGTCTTAAAAAAAAGGGAAAAATATTGTCTGCTGGATCAGAGCTGATCTGCTGTCAAACAACAATTTAACAGAAATAGGAGTAAAGTAAAAATACTGTTGGTTAATGAGAATTGGGTAAATATTGAGAAATATTAAAAAAAACATATTGTAAGTTTTAAACTTGCAGACGGATATTTGTCCTCATCTTGTTTGTTGTTAACACGTTTCGGCTGATATACCCTCCAGCCTTCATCAGGCGTCTTGGGGAAATTTCAAACCTGGGTTCTCATTCCTAAGGTATTTTTCAATGGTGTTATCCGTCAATTGTAAATAATGTAAATAATGTACATAATTCCTCATTTCTTAAATATAGAATTGCATTACTTAATCACATATCAATAATTCATTTACCAATACAATATGAAAAATTTACTTACCTGTACAAATTTATCATGTAAAAATCTTTTTTAATGATAATTTTTGTTTTTGTACAAATAGAAACAAGTCTGAAACTTACAGAAAGATAACAATGAGCTGTTGTACTGCTGCTTGCTGGAGCTAATGCAAGCTGTTTGCTTGTTTTAGAGAGGACACAGTGAGATGTTTCACCTAATAGCTACTACTACAGGAGAAATACTTGGTTGTTTTGATTTAATATGTAGTAGAGGGAGGAAATAGTAAGTTGCTAGGAGGGATGAGGGGAATGCTAAGTATTTTGTCAAATAAGTAGCAAAGGGGAAAAATTGTGAGGTTTCTTCTACAATAATTATTTGATGGAGCATCTTAGTTCATTCATTAATTTTACATCTATTTTTTCCATCTAAGCATGAGTTAGATGAATATATTATCAATGTATTGTTGTACAGCCAGATGCATTTGCTGTCAATAACCCGTAACTGTTTTTCAAGTAAGGTGTCTCCTATTCCAAGCACCTTCAAAAACAAAAACAAGTGGATGATTTGTTGACAGGACAAATGACAACTTCACCACTCATTGGTCAGCAATTTTTGGAGAAGTACAAATGTACACAAATACACACACACACACACGTGTGTGTGTGCAAGCATGCAGCAGGCTTCTTTCAGTTTCCATCTACCATAACAACTTGTATGATTTTCATCAGCTCAAGACTACTGTAGAAGATACCAAAGTACTGCACAGTGGGACTGAACCCAAAACCACATGATTGAGAAATGAACTTCTCAATCACACAGCTATGCCTGATGCTACTCAGCATTTCATGTAATAGTGATTTGATGAAATCTTGGAATGTTTAATTGAATAGTTATTATTACTATTGAAGAAATACCAAGTTGTTTCATCAAATCACCACTATTTAGAGGAAAAATAATGTATTTAAAATAACTTACAAAAAAATCTGAATACTCTCTCCTTCAAATCACATTCAGTTCCTGTCTTCAGCTAAAACTGACTTTATTTTGGAAAAATACTACACGATATGCTTGGCCAAATATTTAGCTTATCTCTTCAACAGAAAGTAAGAAAAGTAGATCACAAGGTTGCTCTCCTCCTAGTCAGATATTCACTATCTATAAAAGTACACAGGAAGGCATACATGTAAAGTGATCTGCATAGCTTCTACACTTCATGCATATTTATGCTGTAGTTTACAGGTGGTACTGAATATGTTTACATAGCAAACTAGTAATAATCAGTTAACATCTAAACTTAGTACTGACAAAAACAAAAAACAAAAGCCAACTATTCTGCTTCTTTGTTTTAATAAAGAAATACTCTTACACACACTCTCTCTCTCTCACTCACACATACACACAAGTTGTAAATTATCCTGTTTTCTGTAAAACAGTAACAAAACAGTAACAAAAGATGTATTGCTTCTAGATAAATCAGATCTGTTTCAACTCTCCATTATATCATGCTAAAGCTTACTAAATAAAGTAGTACTTTAAATACCATTTCTGCTTAAAGAGGTACTTTAAATACTATTTCTGCTTAAAGGGGTACTTTAAATAATATATCTGCTTAAAGTAGACTTGAAAGAGTACTCCTGTTTAATATGATACTTTAAATGTTATATTTTTTTAAAGAAATACTTAAAAAAAAAGTTGTCTAGGAACAATAGAATTTTACAGTTTTCTTCCAGTCCAATTTGCCTGTAATGAGCTCATGCTGCTGGTACAAAGTGATTATTGAACCAGTCAGAAAATATTTCTTGGGTTACCCATGCTTTCTTGTTTATGTAATAATGCACAGGTAAATTAACTACACCTTTCAGTCATCTCGGATGTTGGCTTTTTCCAACAGATGCGATCTTAGCAAATTTGTCTATGTAATTTTCTGCAGCTTCATAATCAGCAGAAGCTTTTTCACTACAGATTTTCTGATATATTTACATCATGACACTTCTTAAATTTCTGCAGTCAACCTTCTGAATATTGACACTCTCCTTCAATGTTAAATTCTTTATGATATACTCTCATTTGTTTCATGACCAACAAACCATTCAGTGGCATATGTTTCCTTCTTTGTCAAATCCATTCTATCATCACATGGTCAAGATTTTCATTTTCCACCTTATGTAGTGTTTTCCTATTTTTCACTAGTTTGTGATCATCACTTTCACTTTAAAACTTCAGTAATTTGTCTTTCTGTTTCTTTAAGTCATACACAGTGCTAGTTCCAACACCATATTCTTCAGTGAGTCACTGCACAGATACACCACAATTAAGTTTCTTTAGTAACTCCACTTCCTGGGTTATTGATAATGATGTTTCCTTTTCTTTTTTTCACTGTTATCCATTGGGGTATCTGTTGTTCTTTTTGACATTCTCAGGGTATAATATATACAAAGTCACAATAAACAACATGAAGACAGCAAACAGCAAATGGACATCTCTCTACGAGTACTGAGCCACATCTGATGCTTTGCGGTAAATGACAGCCAACCTGCCAAGCATTGCCATGTGTTTCAGTCTATTTGAGTAACAGTGGAAAGGTAACATATAGCAAGCACTTGTTTGGAATGAAGGTTAAATGGGAAAAAAAAATCTGGCTCTAAAGCAAACATGTTGAATAGTTCTGACTTTAAAGTACTTGGATAAAGAACAGGTAAATCTAAATTTAGTAACAAAATATAATGTTAGTATCTAGACATGGCATAGATGCAGATGTGGCTGTTTGGTCGAGAAGCTTGCTTCCCAACAATGTGGTCTCAGGCTCAGTCCCACTGCATGGCACCTTGGGCAAGTGTCTTCAGCTGTAGCCCCAGGTCAATCAAAGCTTTGTGATTACATTTGGAGCTATAATAAAAGACACTTGCTCAAAGTGCCACATAGTAGGTCTAAACCTTCTCAACCATACAGCCACACCTGCACCTATATACACTGCATCCCACATTATTAGGCAAATCAGCCTTCCCTCAATAAATAAATGTGTATTCATTCAAAACCGTTTTTCCACTGGTCGTTGGCAACACCTTTCTGCACACATTCTGTTGAAATAAATCGGATGTGCACAGATGCCAACAAATAGCAGCCGTTTTTGTGATTGAGCAACATTTTCACTGTTACAAATTATTAGGCAAGTATAATAAAAATGATAATTGTGTCAGAACAAACATTTATTTAATTCAACAGTAAAGGTTTAACAAAAAAATTATTCATAATGGACTTAATGGTAAACATAATAATATGTTTGAATGAAAATAATCATGGGATCACGATGTCATACAGCTCTTAATGTTTGATGTATGATCCTTCACATGCAATAACCTTTCTTACGTGCTGATCCATTGAATTTGTCAAGGTGATGATATCTTTGTGTCATGCTTTGAACAGCATCTGCAATAGCATCCCAGCGGGCAACTTTACTTGAAAATTGCTGTCCATCTTGGTATAAGTGCTTCTTCAGGACACTTCACAGGTTTAAGTCGGTGGAACAAGGTAGCCACTCCATCAAGCAACCTCTAGAGAAGCCTATTAGAATTCTTCACTGCATGAGATGGGGCACTATCTTGCATGAAGACCAGCTTTCTCTTGAATGAAAGTTTTTGCTTTTTGAACCATAGTTGGAAATTGTCCTTTAAAAAAGTAACATGTTTTTGATGTCATCTTAATGCTATCTAGGACTTTCCATGGCCTGACCTCATACCACCAATGATGCCAGCCCAAAACATAACCTCACCTCCCCACTGTTAGTGTCTCAAATGATGAGGACAGTTCCCACTGATTGATACCCAACCTTTACTCCATCCATCTGGTCCGTCAAGGATAGCATGGCATTCGTCAGTGAACAAAACTGTTGAAAAATCTATTTTCATGTATTCTTCTGCCTGTTTCAGTCTCTTCTGCTTATGAACAGCCTTCAGAGGGGTCCTTGTAACAGGTTTAACATTTCTGGCTACCTGCTTCAAGAGGCGACACATGGTACTTTTTGATACATCTTCCGTGCCACAACATTTGAAGACTTCTCTACTTGCCAGACATGGGTTCCGCACAACTTCCCTTTTCATATGTGACAATGTACAATTTGAAGCAACTCTCGACTTACCCTTATCTGCCCTTGACCAGACAGAAATGGGAGACTGCACAAATTTCTTCACTGTTCAGTGATTTCTTTGCAGTATTTTTGATATGTCTATGGTTGTTTATCCTTTTCCAAGCTCTGACCCAATGGTAGACTTCTCATTTGAGGTAAGATCATGTTTCTGACCCATAATGACACTTAAATTGGGCACCTGCCAAATAATTTGGGACAACAGAAATGTTGCTGCTACACAATAGTGACTGTCATTTGTTTTCGTCTGTGCAGATCCGATGTATTTTAACAGAATGTGCACAGATAGGTGTGGCCAACAGTTAGTGGGAAAACAACTGGTTTTGAACGATATACATTTATTTATTGAGAGAAGATTGATTCACCTAATAATGTGGGATGCAGTGTATAATAACTTAGATATGGAACCTTTAAATCTTAATTTAGTAACAAAATATGTTAGTGACTCATAATAACTCAGATTTAGAACAGCTAAATCTTAACACAGATGTAGCTATTCATTCTTAATATGTTTGTTAGCTTTGAATGTGAATATTTGATCACTGTAATTTTTCATCCTTGGAGAACATCTCTATCCTTTAGATGATCTACATTCATAACACACTTGATTTGCTGACATAAGAGCACTTTGAGACACCATAATGTTTTGACTTCATTGTGTGTTTAATCCATTGGACTAATAAATCTAACAAGAGCCTGAGCTTTTGTTTATAGGAACCAGCAAATTATTTGCTGGTGCATACTGATGTTTGCCAGACAGATAATAATTCATGGGGTGCACACAGAACAGCAAGAATCCAAACAATATCATATCTATACATTTTTAATATGTTCTGGCAGATTCAAACATATCTGACCTCTTCTTATTAGTTGATGCATGTTCATAACACACACAATTCACCAGTGTAAGAGGTCTTTGAGAAACTGCAATGTTTCAACCTAACTGTGTGTTTCCTCAGTCAAAGCTATTCTGCTAGACAGATGAATCTCACAATGCTCTTGTTTATAAGAATCAGCAAACAAATTATTTGCTGGTGGTTCATAATCTAGTTACAAAATATAATGTTAGTGCTTAACAATAATCATTTTGTTAGCTGAGTTACTGGAGAACAATGAGAGGGAGGTTTGTGTGAAGTTTGAATCTTTGCCATGATTCCAACTGAAGACTGAAACAGTCATACAGACTAATCATAACAAAAACGCAACATACTTATAACACATCCTCTGTCAAAACAATGATTCCCTTTGCATTGGCTCAAAGTTGTCTCACATTTGTAGAAAGGGAGTGCAAATGACTAAATGTACTCTCGTACAAATTTTGTACTAACATTAGACAGATGAAAGACAAATTTGACTCAAATGGGATCAGAAACCAGTATAACAAAGCATAATACTAAATACTGTAACAAGATGTTTACTTAAAAAGTCAAATAAATTGGTTTTCTGTGAAGAAGAAAAGTTTAAGGCTTCAGACAGGATCCTTCATCAGAGAGGAAGTATACATAAAATTCTAGATCGTATGACAAAGAGATTTGCCTAAAATGATAGACTTTACTTCTGTTTTGTGGTAAACCAATGTATTCCACTTTTCAATGGTTAATACTCACTATCTCTTGATCGTAGTCTACAAAAGCTTTCTCTGGTTTGTAATTCTGGCTTTATAGGATACACATTCTGATGATCTGCCATCTTCTTGGCTACAGTAACAAGATTTCTTCTTAAAATGTAAAGTTGTGTGGTGGAAATAGAGCAATTGTATCAACCTTGCTATTTACCTAATTGACCTCACTATAACACAGGTATTTATTCAATCAATCTGGTGGGTGAAATAAAGGATGTGAATAATAAAAATAAACAAATGTAAAATACAATAATATCATTTTGTCTAACACTTAATGGTTTCTGGTCCTTCGCACCTCTGCTCTAACTACAACTATTACTGCTGCTACTACTCATTAATATTGATGTAACTAGTTTAATTATGCCACATATTAGACCACAATCTGTGGTCTAAGATAAGGAAGCAGTTTTTTTTTTCTTTTGTCCCTTCTTTAAAAATGTTTTCCTGCATTTCATACTTGTCCATGCTTTGTATTGAAGACTTTCTGGATAAGTCTTACAGCACCAAATGAACAGGTTTTTCTGCACTGCATCCACTCCTAGATAAAGGTCTAGGTTTGCTCTCAAATTCTACATTACACTTCCCAAAGTCCTTATGAATGAACTAGAACAATCAGGACCTTGTCAAATTTGTCCCAACATTTGAGAATTTCATACTTCGAGATGGTATGATACTCTACTTTTTCTTTTCCCTTTTTCTTGATTCTAGTACCGAATTTATGGTAAATAGGACTACTGTGAGCTTGTGCTTGTAGACTGGAGAGTACAGATGGGAGAAGAGCACCTCCTTGTGGTGCCCTTAGCATTCAGTGTGATCCAGGATCAGTAGGGTTCTTTGGTTGCTCTATTGTTCAAATGTGTATATGTAAATCTCCACTGTTCTTTGTATTGTCCTAAATATGTTTTAAACCCTTGTAGCTGAAAATTATTATTATTGTTGTTGTTGATGACGTTGTTGTTATTTAGGTGTTGAGCTCTGGCAGAATAGTTAGCATGACAGCTGAAATGCTTAGTGGCATTATGTCTGTCTTTAAATTCCAAGTTCAAATTCTGCCAAGGTCAACTTTATGTTTCATCCCTTTGGGATTGATGAAATAAGTACCAATAGAGCACTGGAGTCAACGTAAACAACTAGCCCTCCCCACTCAAAATTTCAGGCCTTGTGCCTATAACAGAAAGAGGTTGTTGTTGTTAGTAGTAGTAGTAGCAGCAGTAGTAGTAGGCTTATTTTCATTGTGTGCTTTCATTAATTACTGAACAAAACTCTGTGCATTAGATATGTGCAGTGTTTTATTCTAGTTTTATTATTTTTACTGTATTGAAAGTCCTCTATGCAATGTGTGCGGTGCCTAGCAGTGCTGTTTTCTGTGTGTTACATATATTTGTAAGTACAAGGGTTTGAACTTTTCACAATATTCCCAGAAACACCTATAATCACAGTGGTTGTTTCTGCCTTCAGGCCCCACATCTAGGTTACCCCTATTTTGAGATCTTTATATTTAGATAATTTCTCCATTGCTTTTCCTGGAGGTCTTTGACAACCAATATCTGGTGTATTATCCTTGATTTCCCTGCTTGTGTGTAATAGCATATCCCAGACCACTGTTGCTTTACAAGGTGAGGCTGCAGGAAAGAAGGGAAGAGAGGAGAGAGTAGAAGGATAAGGTATGTAATTTTGGACCATAAATGGATTAGTGCAAGTCAGAAAATGTAAGAGGATGTATTTAAACGAAAAGGTGTAAGTTTTGAAAAAGAAGATGAATTTTTGTTCATTCTGGAAGCATATGGTAGGAGATCCAGTGTTGAAGTCCAAGCCAAAGACTAAGAGGTGTTGGATAGAATGGTCAAAGGAGCAGAAATGTTAAAAGGCAAGCAATCCATTCATAAGTCAGATGTCTCTGAGGTGCTCTGCAAACTCATCAGACAATTCATGGCCAGTTTACCCAATTTAGATCAAATCACTGAGAGAATATTAGAGTGCATATATGAAGTTGCTGGAGGTGCATCAGAATTCCTTCCTGTAAAAGGTGCAATAATTGGATCCAGTAAGGGTGGTAGTGTTGGAAAATAAGGGGCAGGTGTAACAGTTGGGATGGAAGCAGGAAAGGGATCTAAGAGGAGGTGTAGAGGAGCCAAGAACAAGAAGGCTGTGTAGGTAGCAGGTATGCTTAAAAGAAGGAGTGTATGAGGGAAAAAAATGAGAGGTGGCAGGGTCAGACTGGGGATGACAAAAGAGGTGGAGAATTGTGCAGTGGAAGGGCAGGGAGGCAAAATTGTAGGCAAAGAGAAAGTGTGTGTAGTAGGTTGGATTTTGGACATGGGGTGTAAGAGTCAAGGCATAGTTAATGGCAGGGCATGGAGAATGCAGCTTGGATAAGGGGATAACAGCACTGAAAAAATAGTTCAGCCATGTTTTGAGTCTGAGTGTCAAAGTTATGGTTATGGCTACCAAGGCAGTGAAAACATAAGAACTGAGAGTAGAAGTCAGTAGGTTCGAAGAAAACAGAAATAGAGAAAGTGAGGGTGGGATGGTTGATAGAGACAGTAATGGCAAGAAAATTGAGGGAAGTATCAGAGACAGAGGAGGAGAAATGAAGAGAGGGATGAAAGGAGCCGAGTAAGAGAATGTAAGAGCTTTTCATGAGAGAACAGGAAAATGATATAGGACTCAATGTAACCAACAAATAAGTTGGCATATTTGGGTCCCAGTCTTGTATCCATGGCCACCTCAGAGATCTGTACATTAATTTCATCAATGGGAAATGAGAACAAATTCAGTTAAATGGAGGATTGAAGAGGTTTTAAGATAAAGAGTGATGTGGAGAGTGAGGATGTGCCAGAGTATTCAGGGGGATAACAGTATATAAAATGCTGAAGTCCATGGTGAAAAGGAGGCAGAAGCAACCAGGGGAGAAGGAGGTTATTGTTAGTATCATGTACAGGTAGAGACAATGGGGCAGTCAGAATTGTTGAGTTTGTGGGTATGTGATGTTTATGGCTAATGACAACTGCTTAAAGAAGTGCAATAGGCTCAAAGTTGTTGGAGCCTGTGAAAGAGGAAAACCTCGGATAACATGGAACAAAATGGTGTGAACTGATCTCAAGATACTGAACCTCACAAAAGCGATGACAAAGAACAATGAATGTGCTGGAGAAACCCACTCTCTCAGCCTGGTGTACTCTTGATGAACCAGCCTGCTGATCCCTCCCTGCTTCCCTTTCTCTCAGGGTGCTTTAACTGCATTCACTTTCTGCTCTCCCCCACCCTATCACCTCCATAATTTCCCCTAGCTTTTCTCTCAATGCATTCTCCCAGTAATCCCCTAACCAATTGTCCCTCTTTCTTACACCAACATCAAGGTTTCCCTACAATCTTATGACCTTTCTCTTCCTTTCTGACTCCTCCTCTATGACACACACCAATTACACTCTTAAGCTACAATATCCCACTAACATTGACTTCTCCAGATCCTCATTACTCTTATCTCTTTCCTTCCCTCACCGTCTGCCCATATTTATCCCTTTTAATATGGGATAATGCTGGATCCACCCTCTACACATCTATCACTCTTCTACTCTCTCTCTCTCTTTCACATTAATTTCTTACACAACTTCATTGTCCTATGCCATTTATAAGAATGTAGTGGTCAGATTACTCCCTACCACCATATTCTCACAACAATAAATCCGTTCCTTTCTGCTAAAATGAATTCATAAGCACACATATAACATCCAAATGTACATCTTTTTCCTCTAATGATATTGTGCTTATGTCACATTAAAGTAAATTTAATGTTTATTGAGCATTAATTCAAACAGCTGTAAGTGAAGATGACCAATTTGCTGTTAATAATAAACAATTATTAACTTCCTGATCTTCATTTTCTTTTCTTCTTTTAAATGAATATAAACTATATGTTTTTACATATACCTATTATTTTAAAGAAATTCATTCCCCAAAAATACTAGGTATTGAACCAGTATTTCCTTGGATGAAACCATTCCTTCATGAGGTTTACACATCCTCTAATTGAATTTAATAATGACACACACACATATATATATATATATATATATATATATATATATTCAATGTATACTTTAATACTTTTACTTGTTTTAGTCATTTGACCATGATCACGCTGGAGGCCCATCTTGAAGGGTTTTAGTTGAACAAATTGACCCCAGGACTTATTGTTTAAGCCTAGTACTTATTCTATCAGACTCCTTTACTGAACCGCTAAGTTACAAGGATATAAACGCACCAACAATGGTTGACAAGCAGTAATAGGGAGATAAACATGGACACAAAGACACGCACACACAGATTGATATCAATATAAAACAAACACACACATATACACAAACTAGAAAGGAGAAAGCTGATTTGAAGACTACAGATCCAATCCATCACAGGAACTGTAAAAACTCTGTAACACTTTCCAGAAGTTTATCATTGAAGGATATATGAGTATGTCTAGATATGCAAATATATGCATGAGAAGACATACATAAAACAAAACATACAAATCTCCACATATACATTCAAAAATACCCTGTTTATGTTGCTGAAATTCCAATGAAGGAGCTTTGAATCTAGGTTAGAAACGGGCTCTTTCTCTATTGGCCAGAAATCTTGAAATAAAACTGAATAATGACTGACAGACATACATACAAATATAGCTAGATTGATAGCTATTCTACATATCTGCCATCTATCACCTCTTTGACCTACTCCTGCTCCTTTCACTTTCCCCATCTGATATTCACCACTGACCCTGCCTCCACCCAAGTTCACCCCATTGACCTCAACCCCCATCTCTAACCATCTGTTACTCTCTTTTCACACTCTCACGTGCTTAACCATCCACCTTTTTTGATGCTGTAACACTTCTTTCTTACATTCACCTTTTTGTACCTTGAGAGCATGCCCTATCACCTCAACAGCACTATTTTTTCTCTCTTTCCAGTTGGAGTAGCCTTGTATCCTCAATAGCAAGATATATATATATATATATATAGTTTAATGTACATGGTGTATAATTATGAGCTACTAATGGGCTCATACATTGATGATATAATCTAGGTAGGTTTTAAAACATAGCTAATGTCTGCAAGTAATCTTTAGGCTCTGGGCACATGGCCTATACAAGTTACAAGTCAGGATAACTGAACAAGAGAAATCATAAGAAAAAAATGATATGAAGGTGGGTTCAAAAAGTGGAACAGTGAAGAAAGAATTACAGTTATGTTCCCTTGGACTGTAGTGCTGAATCAACAGAAGTGTCTAAAGTCTCTAATACAGCAGTTCAATTCAGAGAAAGTGGGGTTTTTCCAATTTGCCAAAAAACTTTATCCATATGTTTACAGTTGTTGAAAATTTCTGATTCAAAATTGAGCAGTATGGTGGAATTCTTAGGTCTTAGAACTAAAGCCACTAAATTGGATAGCCACATATGGAGTTTGAAGATCAACTCTACACTTCATTCAATCACGTGGAAAATCATAGAAAAATCCATGTCATATGTTAATGGATCAAAAAAATGCAAGTTATGCATAGCCAAAAGATAACATATCCATTTTAGATCTAAGAATTTCACCATTGTGTACATTAAACAATACTTATCTCTCACCAGATGGAGTACTTTTTTTGTTGATCTTACCTTAATGGAAAAGTAAACCATATATATATGTGTGTGTATATGTATATATATATATATATATATATATATATATGATAGATAGATAGATAGATAGATAGATAGATAGATGAAGGTACATGGCCTTATGGTTGGAGTGTTGGGTGCCCAAGCAGCAAGCTGTGTCCTTGAGCAAAGCACTTCATTTTCAGCTGACAAATGCTGATGAAACCCTCTCTCCCTCCAGCTGTCATATCCTCAATGTTCCACTGAATCAAGGGTGGGTTGTTTGAGAGAGTGTCCATATCTGTTTGTAACTGCATAGGCAACTAAAACAATTAGAGAAAGAATGTACCACACTCTCTTCTGAATAATGACTAAGGGATTTCTTTTTTTATCTTCATATACAAACCTAAAGTTAGACATTTCTTTGAGTACTGGGCCAAATTGCCTATCTTAATAGCACTACCTAATAAAGTTCTTTAAGTCATGATTAAATCCTGTTTTGTGTCAATATAGCCTACTCAAGTAAGGAGTTGTTGTTGACCAAAATGTACCCAGGTCGTTTGTTTGGTAGTCTCTAGAGTAATTTTTCCAAATAATGTATAAAGGTTACAGGGTTGTTTTTCTTCCTTGATTTGTTTTGGGATGTTGGCACTATCATGCTATTAGCTGTCAGAAGTGAAAGTGCTCACTGCTAGTGAAGTATCTGTCTGTCTGCCTGTCTGTTGCTGGCCTGTCGATTCTTTGGCTACTGACAGCTAATACCATGACTGGCCGGAGCGAGCTATATGTCTGTCTGTCTGTCTGTCTCTCTATCTATCTATCTATTACTCGAAAGTTATTGGAACAAATTTGACACCTATATCCATGCGTTTGAAAACACAGAGTATAAGGGTACTCGCGTCCGCGCTAGCTAGTCGTGAGTGGTCGATCCTATTATTTTTAAACTTCAAACTTCATCTGTTTTCTATTTTGATAAATTCTCTCTGTTGAAAATTATATTTTTATATTTTAAATAATTTGCAATTTCGGGAAATATGTTTTTATATTAAATTTGTGTTTTCTACTCACGACTAGCTAGCGCGGACGCGCGAACTTTCGAGTAATAGATAGATAGATAGAGAGAGAGACAGACAGACAGACAGACATATAGCTCGCTCCGGCCAGTCATGGTATTAGCTGTCAGTAGCCAAAGAATCGACAGGCAGGCAGACAGACAGACAAACAGATACTTCACTAGTAAAATAGGACTGGTTGAGGCAAAATAGTTGTGTCGCAATGTGTTTGTGTTCTGTAAGTTTTATATGTGTATAGAACGTATGGTATGGGGTCCCAGCTTTAGGTGACATTTTTTTAAATATTAACATATATGGGCAATACTTTTGGTTTATTTTCCTGCATTGTGCAGATGTTACGGTGCTCACAACAGCATTAGAGAAAACAGAGCCAGAGTCTTTTGAGGTGCTCTTCGTCGAGAGGGAGAGAGTTCTCAATACAAGGTGTAGAGCATCATTTAAACTAAACTGCTGTGTGTGTGTGTGTGGGGGGGGGTCTGTCATCCAGAGCAGCCGCAGCTCAACGAGTAAAATAGTGATAGTGTATGTGTAACCTTGGCACTGCCACTGTAGTTAAATCATTTATGCAAAGTGACTTTCATCATTACTTGAACAATGCAAATCAGTAATATATTATTATAAAGGTTGTTTAAACAATATATTATGATGTTTATACAATATACGAGTCTGTGTCGATCAACCTGCAAGAAACAGCAGCCAAATCACCCCAAACACTCCCTTATAAAACATATTGGATGTGTACAACAAGATGTACTATATTTAAAAAGATAAAAAAGAAACGATGTGGCACTTTTGATCATGTCTTGCTCGCTCAGGTTAACAGGATTAAACAACAACAGAATATATCAAATCCTTTACATAAAACATCCGATTTATATGTAGGTGGTCGTTGTCGCGGGGTAATAAATGATTGTATGGCATCAATAACAAAACAAATAATGATTTAATTAAATGCAATATAATCCATCAGCAATAATTTCATGTTTAAAAGGTAATGTAAGATAGACTTAAATGGTAAAGACATTTGTAAGAGCTACTGTAAAACCAAAATAACACAACATCGAGGAGAATCAAAATAAACCTCCCGATAACGAGAATCTTGTCAAGTTCCTTCTCTTCAAATTCAGAGGAAAACAGACAATAAAAAATGAAATAATGAAGAGGAGACTTACCACGACTTTAAATCGTTAAAAGTCCGACTAATTAAGAGTGCGAAGCAACAACAATGTCAAGGCCTCAGCAGTTTGATGAAGGACAAACGGTGAAGGACGAATGACAAAACAACATTTGATGCGAAAA
Source organism: Octopus bimaculoides (assembly GCF_046866305.1). Classification (NCBI taxonomy): domain Eukaryota; kingdom Metazoa; phylum Mollusca; class Cephalopoda; order Octopoda; family Octopodidae; genus Octopus; species Octopus bimaculoides. The sequence continues at coordinate 36,160,119 of NC_142936.1, read as the reverse complement.
TTTATTTGAAATTACTAACAAAATAACAATAGCGATAATAATAAATATTCTATAATACGATTTAAAACGACTAAACTGAAATACATTTCAAAATAGAAGTTGCTGTTTATTAAATGCGAAATATTTAAATCAGAAACGATGTCTGTAACGATGTTGAGCTACACATAGATGGTAGGCAGTTACTGGGTGATAGCAGTCGTTACCAATGTTTTTAGGGTAATTGTTCAGTTTACGTTCGTAAAAAAATAAGTAAAAGGATAACTAAATACACTAAAGTATGTTATTTGATACTTTACTCACTCTTGTCACCCCTCATCGTCTTTATCTGTTATTTACAACTGAGTTCTAGCTTTGGAGAAAATTATTATTTACTCGACTTATAAAACCATCTATTTGTATCTCTCACACATAAATGTGTGTTTCTGACTGGTTATCTAGCTATTATTTCTTACTGCTTTCTTCTTTCCTTTCATAAAACAGACTTGCAGCTAAAAGTACGCCTCAAAAAAGATATAAAATAAACAAGAACTGAGAAAAAAACAAAAACTGAAAGTAAAATCAGTTGGCAATATTGTCAACAATACATTTTGATTTTACGAACGTAAACTGAACAACTACTGTCTTTAGGTATATAAATATTTGAGTGTAAAACAAAATAATATCCCAGTGTAAATATCAATGATAATACCGACGATTTACTAGTTATTTCATGTATTCACACAATCAGCGAAGGATCTTGCTCCACCCACCAAGCATAACCTCACCTGCCATCGATAAAATTAAGTATCAGCAAATATTGGGTTCGATGGGTTTGACTAGCTACAAACACCTCAAAATGACTAGCCTTGTACCTAAATTACAAGCAATTATTTTACTGGTCTTTGTAACTTGACTACGGCCATGCTGTAGATGACCTTCGAGGATTATATGTCGATCATAACGACCCTCACTATTTCGCTTGGTTCCTATTTTATTGATGTCCTATTAATGGAATAGTTAAATTACTATTAAAAAAAAAAAATAATAGAACGCAATACGATACACCAGCTCATAAACACAGGCAGCTGTTAGTACAAACCATTTCTTAGACATAACACAGAAGCAGCGACAGACGTTGTTGTCACTAGGGCGACTGGAAAATCGCGACACACCCAACTTAGTGTTAGATCCACTGTGTCCTTCTCATAAACGTGGAAAATATGGAAGTGACGGTATTTCATGTTTCATGGTCACACATATATAATACCTCGGCCGCTGCAACAACAACAATTACTCTGAAAAGTTTACTGTTTGTGGTTCCAAGAAATTCCTTTATACCAAATTGCTTATAGTGAATGAAGCCAACGGTGGCTCAACGTTGGTTTGGGTGACCATAAAAAACTAGACGATTCTCTGATTTTGCATAGAGTATCTTTCTAGACATGTTCTGGCGAGAATTGTGGTCCAAGTATTTCTAAAAGTTGTCTTATATTGCGTACAGTTACCAGCTCGGCTATTTTAAAGTCCCCTCATATTACTACTCGTCGTTGACCCGATAATGCGTTCATCCATACTTCCAACTGGGTTCGGTTTTCTTGTTAGCTTTCTACTGGCTTTGCTCAAGAACCTTTTACATTCTTCAATTCCTGCATTTCATTTAGTGAATTAACTGCTGTTGTTGTTTAACCTCAGCTAAACCCTGATCGAGCAGACCTATGGTCAAAAGTGACATTCCTGTTTTGTTATTCTCAGACATAGTTTGTCAAGGGTTGCATTATTCAATGTACGGTACCCTACTTTTTTTTAAAGACTGGGTTGCAAGTTTATGAATATTTGGCTGCTGTTTCTGGCATGTCCAGCGATACATTGAGACCTTCATTTACCCCCACGTCGGATTGCACAACAGTAAAGACAGTCGGTTGAATAAGTTTGGGCTACATGGTGTAGTAAGGTTGATACACAGCAATAATTAGGACACCAACTGGGAACACAATTATTTCTGTAATCACCTCAGTATAACTGGATAGGGATATTTAACTAACGTTCAACTGGAAAAAAAAAACTTACCGCACAGTATTAAAAGGGAAGACATGAAACATCAAATATTGATAGAAATAAATTTGATATCGCCTCTCCGGCGTTCCCATTCGAAAACTCACAAGACTCGCATGCACACATTCATACGTATATACTACACAAGCCGACATCCGCGTGAACAAGTATTACATACATACATACATACATACATACCTATGTATAGACGTATATACACATAAGTTTGGTAAACATTGAGGAACCAGATACGATTGTAACGTCTCAGTTGAAAAAATCGCCCACATAATGTATGTCTGTGTGTGTGTGTGTGTGTGTGTGTATACGCACACATAAACATATGTACATATACATATCTGTGAACATATAAATACATATGTATATACACACGTGTATATATAAATGTGTGTATATTTATATATATATATATATATATATATATATATATATATATATATATATAAATGCCTATATGGCTATATTTCGATATGAGAACCATAGTTGTCAAATGTATTTGTTTATGTTTCTTAAGAAGATCGTCGCTTTCTGTAAAAAAATTTTATTTTTTATAAATGTGGGACGGAGAAAGGGGATCTTTTCAAGTCGGCGTAAAAACAAGAGATAGAGAGAGCGCGATTGGATCAGGGAAGTTCTTTTGAAGTTGCGTGCCATGCGCGCGCGTGTGTGTGTATTTGATGGGGTGTGCAAGACGGAAAGTGTGGTGTGTACGTTTGTTTGTGTGTATGAAGAGACAGAGAGAGTAATGTTGCTCGTGGTTGTGTGTATGTGAAAGATAGAGAGTTATGTATGTATGAATGGCTTCAGTGACACACACACACACACACACATATATATATATATATATTGTTGGCCCTCCGTCGCTTACGACGCCGAGGGATCAACGGAACAGCCTGCTCGTGAAATTAACGTGCAAGTGGCTGAGCACTCCACAGACACGTGTACCCTTAACGTAGTTCTTGGGGAGATTCAGCGTGACACAGTGTGACAAGGCTGACCCTTTGAATTACAGGCACGACAGAAACAGGAAGTAAGAGTGAGAGAAAGTTGTGGTGAAAGAGTACATGCCAAAGCCTCGTGGAGCTCGAAACCGCGATCCTATGACCGCGAGTCCGTTGCCCTAACCATTGCGCCTCCACTATATATATAGATATATATATATATAGAGTTATTAATATTTCTAAGTCTCTCTAAAGGAGACTACGGCAGCGGTACTGGAAATTAATAGTTATCGCCAAGCCAACATGGCAGTCCCAAAATTAGGACGAAAGCTGCCGTGAATTAGCTCCAAGAAGCCATCGCCTCTAGCTAGCTATGTGACACACGAAACCTGTGTCCTTTATAACCTTCGAACAGGGGAGGTCAGCAGTGTCCCCCTGCTGGTTTGGCATCTGCAGACTAGACTAGTTTCAGGGTGTTGCCCCTTGTCAATGCAGAGTAGCCAAGCCTTAGCCAGGCGGCGCTGCTGACTATCTGCTCGAAGGTTATTTATCTAATTTCAGTGGAATCTATCCACTGGTTTTCAGAAATAGAGTTATTAATATTTCTAAGTCTCTCTAAAGGAGACTACGGCAGCGGTACTGGAAATTAATAGTTATCGCCAAGCCAACATGGCAGTCCCAAAATTAGGACGAAAGCTGCCGTGAATTAGCTCCAAGAAGCCATCGCCTCTAGCTAGCTATGTGACACACGAAACCTGTGTCCTTTATAACCTTCGAACAGGGGAGGTCAGCAGTGTACAAAGATGTGTACATATGTGTACATATGTATATGTATGTATATATAGATAGATAGATAGATAGATAGATAGATAGATAGATAGATAGATAGATATATGAGTATACATAAATACATATACATAGATGTATATATATATTATATAGATGTATATATATATATGTACATATATAGATAGATGTATATATGTATATAAACATACATAGCTGTATATATATATATATATATATATATATATATATATATATATATATATATGTATATATTTGTTTTGCAAGATTTTTTATGTGAAATCGTGTGTTGAAACAGATGTTGTTGTACTTGGGGATGGTCATATTGCCAGTTTAGCCAATAAAAACACACGCACTGTATATTTGGTGTTAATTTTTTTTTTTTTTCAGCTTTATATTACATTAATCTTAATCTTAATCTTATTTCGGCCAGAGTTCTTTCGTCACACTTCTGTGACCTCATCAGTGGTCCTTTGTTTCCTTCTTTCTTATGTGTGTCTCACCTTGCTAACTATCAGCCATTTTGTATTTTGTATTCCTATTGTATGTGTCTACGCATGCGTGTCCTTCAATGTGTCTGTGTCTTTTGTAAGTGCATGTGTGTATGGGGAGTGTCTGTATCACCTATATTCTCTGTTAATACGTGTTCATTTGTATTAGTTTTTATTTATTTATATGTTCATGTGTGTGTGTGTGTGTGTGTGTGTGTGTGTGTGTGTGTTTTTTTTTATTTTTTTTAATGTGTTTAATTAAATTTTGTTAACGTATGTAGTATTTAATTCCATTTGTTTATCTATGTATTGTATTATACTTTGTTCCTATTATTGGTTTATGGGTAACATGTTGTCACACGCTGTGGTTTGTTACTGGCGTATGTTAGTGTTCCATTCTAGTTTCCTATTCAGGCTAGGTTTCCCTTCTATTATGTGTGTAGCTTCAGTAATTTGTCTAAGTGCTGCATCACTGCTATGTGTAGATAAGATTTTAATTTCTATGTTGTTGATTGAGCCTCTATGTTCTTGCTCAGCGTGCTGGTACAGAACTGATGAGTTCTTCCCTTCCTTAAGTTCCCTCCAATGTTCGTTTGCCCGCTCCCCTATACTCCTTGCTGTTTCGCCTACATATGTCGTTGTCTTATTTCTGCATCGTCCCTCTGTACATCTTATACTATAGACCACATTTCTGGTTTTGCAGTTCGTTTGTGGGCTAAATCTACATACGATACAGTTCCTATCAGTGCAGGGGGTTCTACTGAAAGGGTATGTTCTACTGATAAGGGATTTGATAGGGTTGCCTGGCCTTTCAACAACCTTAATTCTTAGCTTAAGTTTGTCTAGGGCCCTTCTAAAGCGGTACGCCAGTTCGCCTCTAGGGGTGGTGTCGACGAACATGACGCTTTGGTACTTGTGGCTATTGTACCATGAGCTTGCCTTCCCTATTTTCTTCTTAGTTCTTTCTATGGTGTTCCATGATTTGCTCCTATAGAGTGGGCAAATCCCATTCCTATCGTTGCGTTTGATTGTTTCAAACTTCTTCATAGCTCCTTTGTAAACCCTGATCCTTTCTTTATGGCTGTAACCCGAGAACTGCATGCGGTGGACGAAATGTTGTATATGTCTCTTTAATTCTGTAGGGTCGCACATGCAGGAGACATTTCGCATTACTCTGACGAGGTCTGCCATCAATATGTTGAATTTGGCATTGTCCGCAATAGCCGAGTTCCGGTGGGTCAGGTACTTGGAGGCCATAGGTTTTGTATAGTGTGAATGGAGGATTCTGGTTTTATTGTTCTTAGTTTCTAGCCAGAGTTCAGTATCTAATACAGGTAATCTATGGTTAGGGTGTTTAGTAGGGTAGTCTATCGTAACTCTAATACTCTGGTGGATGGAGTTAGCTATTTGCTGGATGCTCTCCATAGTCTTAGTTTCTATTTCTATTTCAGGGGTACTCTCTTGTGGGGGTGTCTTTACCACTAAGTTGATATCATCGACATATCGAGAGTACACATTCACGAGTATGGAGTTCTGTGTCAGGCGTTCCTTAAGCCTTCTGTCCCACCATACCATGAAAAGATTGGCCACATCACCGGCGATACTAACCCCGATGGCTGCCCCCTCGTCCTGGTGATGCAGCACTTAGACAAATTACTGAAGCTACACACATAATAGAAGGGAAACCTAGCCTGAATAGGAAACTAGAATGGAACACTAACATACGCCAGTAACAAACCACAGCGTGTGACAACATGTTACCCATAAACCAATAATAGGAACAAAGTATAATACAATACATAGATAAACAAATGGAATTAAATACTACATACGTTAACAAAATTTAATTAAACACATTAAAAAAAAAATTTAAAAAAAAAAACACACACACACACACACACACACACACATGAACATATAAATAAATAAAAACTAATACAAATGAACACGTATTAACAGAGAATATAGGTGATACAGACACTCCCCATACACACATGCACTTACAAAAGACACAGACACATTGAAGGACACGCATGCGTAGACACATACAATAGGAATACAAAATACAAAATGGCTGATAGTTAGCAAGGTGAGACACACATAAGAAAGAAGGAAACAAAGGACCACTGATGAGGTCACAGAAGTGTGACGAAAGAACTCTGGCCGAAATAAGATTAAGATTAAGATTAATGTAATATAAAGCTGAAAAAAAAAAAATTAACACCAAATATACAGTGCGTGTGTTTTTATTGGCTAAACTGGCAATATGACCATCCCCAAGTACAACAATATATATATATATATATATATATATATATATACATATATATATATGTATATATACACATATATAAACACACATATATATATAAACACGCACACACACATATATATATACATAGATATTTATATATAGATGTATATATATATATGTATGTATGTATATATAGTATATATACATATATATATTTGTTTATGTATGTATAAATGGCTTCAGTGACACATACACACATACACACGCGCGCGCACGCGTGTGTGTATGTATGTATGTATGTATGTATGTATGTGTGTATGTATGTATGTATGTATGTGTGTTATGTATGTATGTACACATAGAGGTATATATATATCTATATCTATATCTATATCTCTATATGTGTAGGAGTGGCTGTGTGGTAAGTAGCTTGCTTACCAAACACATAGTACCGGGTTCAGTCCCAATGCGTGGTACCTTGGGCAAGTGTTTTCTACTATAGCTTCTCGTTGAGAATCAACCATAAAATATATCTGAAGAAATTTTGGTGATTCATTTGACAGAGGTAGTAGAGAGAGAATCCGATGATAAATCTGACCTTGGACCTTGGAAGTTTGCATGAATCCTGGTTCAGTTATTATCTCTTGTGGCTTCAAACGATGTCATCTGTAGTGCAGCATTGTACTGTTTGATTTTGTTTTGGAATCTTGGTCAGTTGATGACAACAGTTTCTACAATGGCTGTGGAGGTTTGGGGGATTGCAGGGAGTTTAACCTTTCCACCACTGCAGCACAGTGCATATCTCTCCAGACTACTTCTTTGCTTTACAATGTGTGCACTCAGTTGTCATTGCACCAATAGAAACTTTAGCGTCATCTGCATAATGAACTCCTGGATCATAATTGAAACCTGCTTCATAAAAGTTGCTTCTCTGAGCTGTTGCAACTGCTCTTCGTTCTGCAGTGAAAATCCCATTCCTTGTTAGTTGTGCATACGCTTGTTCATCACTTTAAGATGCTCTGACTTTTGTTGTGCACAGTCTGTTCGTTAGTTAGCATGCTTCCTTTTCTGCAGCTATCTCTCATTCTCTGGACAGAGACATTCTTTTGGCTGACCTTGATATTGTAGACAAATTGGCATAACTACAGATTTCTGCCCCCCTCCTCCCCGACTTTGGCTTATCATAACTTTCAGAAAAATGTATATTTTTTAATGAAATTTTGTACGAATATGTGTTATATCTTGTAGATTCCGAATATAGAAAATTTTGGAGGTAAAGTGTTTTAGTAGGGTGGAGAATTTCTGAAAATTCACCGGAGTCCACTTTAATTCGTCTTAACTTTCAAGAAAATCGATATTTTAAAATGAAATTCTCTACAAATATACCTCGGGCTATGTAGATTCCAAGGACATAGGAATTTGGGAGGGAAACAATTGGGGGTTATTTCTGAGAACTGTTCCCCACTCGGGGGTGTTTTGGAACAAGTCGTCCATATTTGGGGTTTTTTTTACTCCGTTTTCTGCGTTTGTGCATCCGTAGATTTCTACTGAAGCAACAAACAGGCAATGAAGGCAAATGAAGCCCTCCAACAACATGGTAAAATCCCTGCCATTAATTTGGTGTGGATGGGTAATATCAAATAATTCAATAACAACATATATTTAAATTAAACATGAAAAAAATTGAAATATTATCATCACTTACATGGAAAAATTGAAATATTATATTTGAGTATTTTATAAGATAAAATCTTAAATTATTTATTGACACATTATTAATTATCTTATAACTGCAATGCCTGGAAAAATCATGGATTACATGGATAAATACGAGCATTAAAAGTCATATTCTTAAGATTATAAACCTGGAAAAGTACAGGACAAGTTACTACACCTGTAAAAGTATAGGACAAGCTATTACTTCAAGTAAAGAATAAGAAACTTTTTACTTAGAATATTGCAGCTAAAATTAAAATTTGAATATTAAAAATTATTTTATTATAGTTTACAAATAACACCAATTTTTCACTTTTTTTAGAAATTTTTTGGGGCGAAATACGTATGAAAATACGGAGATAATGATTCTGAAAAAAAAATTTGTAAAATTCCAATTTTTCAAAAATAAATAAACATCCCCTCCCCTCCGCCAGCGCATCTGTGATAGAAAGCGAACATGTTGTGGTTGAGGGTCTTTTGGAATTAAAAGAGGTATGTAAAAATTAAATTCTTTGCATACACACACGACAACAAAATGACATAAAAATTTTTTTTTTCTTTTTTGGTAATTCGTATTTAGAAAGTGGATCTTCGGTTTGGCTGTTGTTTCTAGCTTGTCGGACTTTCCGGTTGGAGCGTACTTAAAAATTGAAGATTTTGAAAAGCCCCAAAACACGTTTTCAAAATTTTAATTTTACCACTCTCCACCCCTCTGGCAAAGAAAAAAATGGGGGTGGGGGAAATTAAAATTTTGAGAACATGATTCGTCGTTTAGCTGCTGTTTCTAGCATGTCGAGTTTTCTGTTTAGATACTTTTTACATCTACTAAAGTAGGAGGGGAGGAGTGTTTATTAATTTATTTGTTTTTTGGAAAAATTTAAATTTTTCAATATTTTTTTCAGAATCATAATCTCCGTATTTTTCTATGTATTTCGAAAAAAAAAAAAAAGATTTCTAAGAAAAGTGAAAAATTGGAGGGTGGGGTTGAGGAGGGGGGTTTAAAATTTTGAAATATGTCCTTTACCTCCGCCTATTCATTTTTCACTCGTTAAGCTGAGCAAGAGGACACGTGTGCACGGAAAGGGTCGCTGAAGAAGTCACAGATGTGTGATGAAAGATTTTCAGACAATGGACATAAGATAAACTAGGAACATTAATAAACGAGGGAATTATTCCATCTCAATCACAGGTTTTTAAATTATTTTTTTTAACTAAACAGTTTGAAACTTCGAATACTGGTAGAATTTCTCACGTAGAACACGGTTTACTCTGAACGTTTTTGACAAAATTTTGTATTTTAGAAGTTATTTCGTGTTAAAATTGTATTTGGGTAATTTCAATCAATCAACGACGTGTATTCTGTTGAAGAAAGTTACTGCTGTTTACGATAGTAATCGAAGAGGAACAACTTCCGGGTCATCTCTTCTAAATGTCACCACTCTGTTCGAAGAATCAGCACCATCGAAGAATCAACACCGAGAAGGAAGAAATATTATTTATTCGTTTGCCTGACATCGGTGTTTATTTGGCAAACGGAAAAAATTGTGAACGACAGCTTTCTTACCGACAGCCAGTAATTACTTCATTGTATGTATGGCGGCAAGAGTTTTGAATGTAGTGTACGAGAAGGGACCTCATTCCTGAAGCACGAGAATATGTTTATAATTAGGGTTCACTATGAAAGGTTATCTAAAGTTTTCCGTACTCAAAGTAGCTTTCGCGTGTGTCTCGGTATACACACTTACACCCGTGCATATCTAACAGCACCTCCACCCACAAAAAAACTCATTGCATCTTGTACACGGAACGAACCCCCAGCCCCGCCGTCAGGGAGCCCAAAAGCAGTCTACTTCCGCCTTGCAAAGTTTCTTACAGAGACCCTAACATGCACAGGCACGCACGGACGCACGCACGCACATACTACTCACACACGTATACACATGTACACACACACACATACGCACTCACATACATATACGTACACATATACACACATACAGACACGCGCGCGCGTACCAATATTTCGTTTTACGCTACCTCAACGAAAGAAACCTGATTATAACGAGACCTAATATATCCAATGTAAGGCGGCAGACTGGCAGAATCGTGAGAGCGTCGGACAAAATGCTTGATGGCATTTCTTCTGGCTTTACGCTCTGAATTCAAATACCGCCGAGGTTGACTTTGCCTTTCATCCTTTCGGAATCAAATACTGGGGTCAATGTTTTTATTTGGCGCCTAATTCACTAGGCAGACGAACTCCGGTATTCCAACAGAAGACTCCGAGTACTCGGACAACATCCGCATGATGTCCCATAGGCAGCTTTCTACTGACACGGCGCGATAGCCTACACAAAATATTATGTCAGGCAATAATTATTAAAAGTTCGTGAATTTGCTTCAGTTATTATTCACACAGCCAACACATTCCACATCGCTACAGTACATCACTAACAAGCACGCCACAACAATGGTGATTAAGCCATCCACTATAGACCCAAATGTCTACAATATATCATCATTGACTACCGCGATATTTTCTGTCAGACAAAACTGATTGCATAATGTTTTTCATCACTGTATATACGTTGTGCATGATATATAGATGGTTATTTTAATTTAATGCTATTTGAATTGCGTACACCTAGTGTCCCGGGTTGAATAAAAACTAGGCTTTCAATACTATCAGTAATATGTTTCCTGTGTATCAGTAAGGACAGAGTTCGTCTAGGTATATAGCTAGTGAGTGCATGACATTGACAAGGCCCAAGAAGGCTAAAATATATCTGGCATTCTCGTGAGCTACTGCTGAGAGAATGTTTATTTCGTTCCAATATATATTATTTTTAACACATGCCTATGAAAGGATTTTCTCTGACAAAAACCACTGCATAATGCCCTTCAACGTATGTATGATATATAATTGGTTACTTCTGTACTCTTGTGAACCCATCACCTCATATTATTAAAAAATTACAAAAAAAAAAGAGTGTTGTGAATCTGAAATCGTGAGGACTTTTGCTGCTAACTTGAAAAAAAAAAATAGAAACGATAATGAATCAGTTTAACAAAATAGAAGTCACTACTCAAAATTCAAGTGATAACGACGCCTCTAAACTAATATGGATACATAGTAAATAATATTCTCATGGAAAATAAGGGAAAATGTTAAATGTTTTGGTAAATAATGTCACGTCGTCACTCACTGCTCTCTCACTCTTTTATCTTTTAAAATACGTTGAATCTATTTAAGTAGTCGAAACAAGAAGGTAGGGAAGTCATTCAAACATTTATTGCTTACGGACGATTTGAAAAGTTCAAGAAACAGTCTAGCCTCCATAACAATTGGATAACAAAGAAGTTAGTAAATGCAGATATCCATGCTACATCGGGATTTCCAATACAGTCGAAGGGTATTGTAACAAGAGATTAATACTTGCTGAATTTAGTTTTTAAAATAGAAAGACCGAAAAACCAGAAGATTACAATCGCAAATACAAGCGACCGAAATGGAGTTCCTCCGAAGGATCTCTAGTGTAACGTTACTCGAGAGGGCACGCCGCTCAGAGATCAGGGAATCTCTTCAGGTCCACCTGCTACTTGAGAGGTCACAGCTCCGGTACTACAGGCATATGATTAGAATGTCGCAGGAAAGAACCGCAAGGTGGATCCTTCAAGTTATAGATCTAGGGGTATGCCATTAACCAGATGATTGGATAACACCCATAGTCTCATTTAGTCACACTTAGGAATCTAGCCTGAAGTCTAATGAGGATTGCTTCTGATAGGACCCTATAGAGGAAGTGTCTGCGGACTCTACCCCCACGATCCTCCCAAGATCCACAGTAGGCAGAAAAGATGGGTGGATGGCTGTAGAAGAGTGCAACAAACTAGACACACCAAATATCCATGATTTTTATGTATGTGGGATAACAAAGCCAGAGAAAAACATTGAGTGATCAAAGAATGACGGCAGCGAACATTAGTTCCAAGATCTTTTAATGTCGTTGAAGAACCTTTAGTTCAACCAGTAAATTAACCAAATTTAAAAATGTGATCTGTTTACTTAATATAGGATAGAGTATATTGCACGATACTGCACAATATTTTCGGATTTCTGGAACCGGATAAGAAGTTCCGATAAGTATTAGATATTAATTTGACTGTTGCGGCAGAACTGTGAATCTCTCCATAACAAATTTCAAAATCACAAAACAGGAATCTTCCTCATAGATTCACACAGACTACACTAACACATCACCCTCACCAGAGATAGCGGACGGTCATAATTCGTATTTCTTTAATAAGAATAATGGCTGAAAAGTTAAGAAGCTTGCTTCTCAACCATGTGATTTGGGGTTCAGTCCCATCACGTGGCACACTATAACCTCTGGCCCACCAAAGCCTTGTGAGTGGATATGGTAGGCGGAAATTGAAAGAAGCTCGTCATATATGTATATATTTTGTGTGTGTCTTTGTCCCCTCACCACCACTACTTGACAACCAGTGTCGATTTGTTTGAGTCCCTTAGTCGTTCAACAAAGAAGACCAATAGAATAAGTACCCACTTTAAAAAAGAGTACTGGGGTTGATTTGTTCGACTAAAACCCTTCAAGGCGTCCCCCTAACATGGCAGCGGTTCAATGACTGAAACAAGAAAAAAAACAACACTCTTATTTTAAAACATTTTTATAGAAGGGATATAAATATCCCTACTATAAAAATAAAATATGGATATTTTTTCAAAGTTGATCGCGGTTTGTTACATATTCGGCTTGCACCGTGAAACAAAAATTCCCAAGCACCTTGAGCAAGTGCCTTCTGCTATAGCCTCGGGCCAACCAATGCCTTATGAGTGGATTTGGTAGGCGAAAACTAAAAGCCCGTCGTATATATGTATATATATTTCTGTCTATCTGCCCTTTCACGCTTATTCGTTCATTCCACTGTTCGTTCTTTCGTTCCCCCTCTCTCACATTTCCTTGCCTTCTCTTCTTGCTCACTTTCCCTCCTCTTTTCACTTCACTGTGTCCTTTTTCATTTTTTCTCGCCCCTCCTTAATTCTTTTGTCCCTATGCCTCTACCTCTCTCTCTTCTCCTCCCACGTGACCGGCGTTCGGCCAAGCCTGATCTTTCTTTCTTGGCCGGCCGTTGTCCGTGCAACATCGATATTCCTCCCTGTACATGTGAAATCTTGTATCTCTGCCGTAAGGCTTTATTTCCACACAAGCCAGCTTAATTTAATTCGTCCTTAGTCGAAAGACACCTGTTGTTATATCCTGTTATTAATTTTATTGTATTTGTGTAACATTGTTCGTTTTTTTCCCGCTCTTGTTTTTGTATACATTCGCTGCTTTCTTCCAAGGAATCTAATGCTCTTATCTTAGTTTTTCCTTGGGGCTGGCCAGATTGGAGCAATCTCGAGTATAACCAGCCGAAATTGCAAGGATAATCTGGAACTCGACTGAGGAAAGAAAACTCCGAATGAACTGTCCTTGTTTTCTTTGTATCTCGTCTATCTGGATGTTTTGTTGTCCCATTTTTGTATCACCTAACTGTCTGGATGTTTTGCGTTTTTGTCCCATTTTGTATTATATATATATATATATATATATATATATATATATATATATATATGTCAAAAATCTCCATTGGTAAACGGTTATGTAGCTGCGTCTACTAAAAGACGAGAGGTAAAATATAATTTTTCAAAGTAAACTATGTAATCGTTACCAATATAGCATGAAATTTCACCGTGTGTGTGTGTGTGTGTGTGTGTGTTCCTCTACCACCGCTTGACAACCGGTGTTGGTATATTTACGTCCCTGCAAAATTACCGATTCGGCAAAAGAAATCGATAAAATAAGTACTAGCCTTAGTAAAAAAAAAATAGTACTGGGGTCGATTCATTCGACTAAAATTCTTCAAAGCGGTGCCCCAGTATGGCCGCAGTCTAAAGATTGAAACCAGTGAAAGAAAAAGATAAAAGAAAGCTCAGTAAGCGACGATTATACTTTGTTACTGCAATAAATTCGAATCTACGCTCCCTGCTGCAACATGTTCACTCATTCTCAAACACTTTTGTCATGTTCACAGCTCCGAATATGTTGCCGTTCGACCCGCATCTTTAAAACTCACACAGCGAGTGATTGATTCGGGCTAGTGTATTCGGGTAGATGGTGATGTACCGAATAACATACACAAACATTCTAAAGGAATTGAAAGTGGGAAAAAGAAAACTCCCGGGGGTGATTGTTTGCTACTCTCGAAGAATGAGTACAAGATATTTTGCAAGGGAGGGGAGAATGGGAATGTCCAGTGCTAACTTGGAGCTAAGCAACAACAACAACTACTACTACATTGACAAAAAACCCCCACTGTTCATCCCACTTAGTAAGCATGTAGCGCGCGCGAAATCACACACGCGAAAAAAGCAGCCTCAAAACCCTCATTAGTCTCCAAACACTGTATTGGAATGTAACAACAAAAACCAAACATTAATCTCACTGACGTTAATTGATTATTCCTATCTGACAATCTAATTAAAAACCAATTGATCACTGTCCTGCCTCCGCTGACCACTAAATAAATATATTTATATGAGCTGTTTGGGTGGACATAGACTGCAATGAATGACAGTGTCCCTCACATATCTAATTAGTCACTAATTTCGTGAATTAGGTATCATTTTGTATTTTTGTTTTTATTGTCTTGTTTTTAAACTTTGAGTCAGAGAGTTAGCGGGCCGAGTTAAAGTGAAACTCTTATAAAAGTCATTTGATGCAAAAGTCGAAATATATCTAAGAAAAAAAAGAAGAAAAAAACCTGTCCTATCGAGTTTTGTTATCTTTCTAATTAGTTGGGAGGGGGGGGGGTCGTTGAGCTCAATTAAAATCACCAAAACGAACCATTTGAAGCAACACTAAACTCCCAATGATAGCGTATGTCCTATTTTAAGTCATTATTTTAACGTCTAGACTTTAACATTGGGAAAAAAAAAAAAATTAAGCAGAATTATGCATGCACAAAAAAAGTTTAAGATTATTTTTCAATTTGCTTTCCACATTTAAAAATAAACTTGCCTTTTGAATAAATACCACGGCGTTTCCTCGGTCGCATTGCTGATAACGAGTCTTTCAGACACGATTGGGTTGATGCTTGATAATGATGTTTCTCTCGACATACGAAACTAAATGGTTTTGGATTATTATTTAATGTAGAACCAGCTCTAGTACGGTTCATTCTCTCAGTATGAAGGGTATTTTGAATAGTTTACATTCTAACCAGGTGTGCAAAATAAGTTGGTGGATTTTATAACTCTATACATATGTAAAAATAGAAAGGAATGATATAAATATCAGTTATAGTAAAACTGTTCTGACTCAAATCATTATTAACGCTTCTTATAACAGGATAAGGTTGCATTACTTTCCGAATGAAAAATGGAATGTCGAAGCAAGAGTAATTCGTTCAGAAAATTATATCTGTTAAAAATAATTAGATATTAATGCTGGCGCATAACGCCTCAGTAGAAGTTAGTTAATCAATCAATGATTGGTTAAATGGATTTTCTTGATATTCTGGTTAACTACAAAAATTATCAATAGCTCGGATTTGTTATAAGAAATGACGCCTCCTCGTCTATTTTTAATTCGATGGAAGACATAAATGTGGCTTCGAAGTTGGCAAATAAACTTAGTTGGATGAAGTGAAGGTTAATGTGGAAGTAAATAGGTCGGTTTGATAGATTGGAAATGCTTTTTAATCAGTTTTCTTCATCACCTCAATCTCTCTCTTTCTCCTTATCTATCTATTCACATTCTGTCCAAATTTTGGTCACACACGGCAGTGCATTATTTTCCCCAAAAAGGGAACTTCTCTGGATCTATTGACGAACGACTTATCACCCTCAACTTCAACATCCAATACATGACAGAAATAATCTCTCTCTCTCTCTCTCCCTCTCACTCTCTCTCTCTCTCTCTCTCTCTCTCTCTCTCTCTCTTTCTTTCTTTCTTTTTCTCCCCCATATTCATTAGTGCAGGCATTATTGTTTTCATACAGCCGTATCAACCGGAACCATTTCCCAATACGTTATACATCAACAGTCTCTCTCTCTCTCTCTCTCTCTCTCTCTCTCTCTCTCTCTCTCTCTCTCTCTTGATATATCAGAACACACAGTTGCTGTCTTTCACATAAACAAAACCTTTCACCATGTTTGGTATGAGAACTTCCCTGTTAATATGTTTGTTTATTTCCGATCTTTCGCATTTCGTAGATAAAGATGTAAATGTGTTGTATAAGAAGGAAGAGATAGATCTTGATATACAGCAGACAGGCAAACAACAGGGTATTGATTTAGACTATGTCAATAATTTACCAAAACATCAATCAGAAATATTTAGAAGACGCTGAATATTTTTTAGCATGACGAACACAAAATATAATTATGGGAAATAGCGTGTACCCAGTTGTCCCAATGTAACAATAAGCAGGTAAGTAGAGTTGTGCGGTGATCTGACCCAACCACTCTAGTGGATTCTCCCCAGTGTATGAGTGGGTCACTCCTTTTATGTTTGGGTTATATAAATTCAACTTTGATTGGGGGCAGCAAGCTGACATAAATGGTAAGAGCGACAGAAAAAATCGTTTGCAGTATTTGTTCCAGCTCTTTACTTTCTGTATTCAAATCCCGTCGTGGTTAACTTTGCCTTTAACTCCGACCCCACCCCAACCGGGGTAAATAAGACAGAGAACGAGTCAAGTACTTAAGTTAATGGAATCGACTATACCCCTCTTTTAAAAATCCCCAACCCTATGGCTAAATCAGAAACAGTGAGGAGGTAGAATCGTTTGTGCATCGAACAATATGTCTTGCAGCATGTATCAGGTTCTTTCCATTCTGAGTTTATAATTCCACCAAGTTTAACTTTTGTCTGTCATATTTCCATAGATGATAAACTAAGTACCAGCTAAGTACCGGAATGTAATCGACTAAGTCCACTCACCACACTAAATTGTTCAGTAACAAAAGCGGTGAACTTGCAGAATCGTTTACACGTCGTACAAAATGCTTAGCGACATTTCACCCGTCTTTACGTTCTGAGTTCAAATTCCGCCGAGGTCGACTTTGCCTTTTTGTCATTTCGGAGTCGATAAAATAAATACCAGCACTGGAGTTGATGTAATCAACAAGCACCCCACACCCCAAATTTCCGAGTTTAGTGCCTGTAGTAGAAAAGATTATTATTACTATTGAATGTTGGCTTCAATGGACATGTTTTTCTCTTCTTGTTCTCGCTATTAGCACCTCTTTTATTACAATTTCCTTATATATATATATATATATGTATATATATATATATATATATATATATATATATATATATATATATATATATATATCTGTGGGGAAATATTTTTATCTCCATATCCATATCTGTATATGTGTGTGAGGATGAAAATAAGATGTGCACATTGAGTTTTGACACGCTTTTGCAAATGGCATTCACTGCGAGATTTTGCCTTAAAGAACGAATCTCTTCCTGTAAACTTTGTGCGTCTAGATGCTAAGATTCAAACGGCAAGCCGACAATCGGAAGCCAGTGTTTCGGCATAATTTCGCTTCCTCGGTGGTAGATGCCGCCTCAAGTCACTTGGCGCTTGACAAGAACTTTTGATTTTAAATAGAAAACAGCAAACAAAATATTAAGACAAAAAGTCTATAAGAAGAAATCCGTTCGCCAAAACAAAGCGCCGCAGCGAATGCCATTCACGTTATTACGTGTAGGAAGGTGTTAAAATAACTGTACACATCGTTATTAACAGTGATTAAGGTGTCAGTCATGATTTGAATTATCTCATCTGGAATGGTTTACATATTTAGATTATTTAAATTTCACTTGTATTTACTTTGTTCCTGAGTAGGAATATTGTATCCTGTATATATACATGGTATTATTTAAATAATTCAGACATTCACGTATATATAAGAATTATCACAAGTCTAGGTATTTAACAAGCTCAAATGTAGTCATTGTTGCAATTATATTAAATATTACAGCTTTGCATTTTATCCGTGCTAGACAAATCTCTTACATGTGATTTTGCTATTGCAAATAGTCTTTGTTATCCCATCTACTTCAATACCCCATGGAAAACTATGCAAACGAATCACATTTTAACCTAAACTTTTATAGAAAAGCTATGATATAAAGGGTAATACTTTTAAAGTTCTTTCGTAAATGTACATGTCCTTTTCAGCATAGAAAAAGTAAATAACAATAAATGAAAAATTAACGAAAGTAAAAATAAATTAATAATTTTATTATAATGATTTAATTTAAATTGAATCATTAATAATTCAATGTAAAAAATAAAATTCCGGAAATGAGCAAAAGCACAATATATGGTCAAATGCCGATATTATGTCATGTGCATGCGCAGTGACTTTAGAAATAGAAAAGATAGAAAAATCCACACGCTTTTATTTTCCACACATTAAAAGCGTTTCTCTCACAACGCTCAACATAAAGACTAATTAACGTCAGTGCCTTGTACCTTTGTTGTGAA
>NC_142936.1:35958789-35976289 GCF_046866305.1 Octopus bimaculoides | reverse complement strand
TGTAACTTAGTATTTATCCAAAGAAACTGATAGGATACCAGGTTTTAAAAAGAAATACTTGGGTCAATTTGCTCAACTAAGCCCTTCAAGGCACTGCCGAATATGAAAGTAGTCCAGTCATGAAAACAAGTAAAAGATAAAACATATTGTTATTTTAGACATTATAAGGTCAAGAACCCAAGTTAAGGGCTGCCTTATCTTTGATGTTTATAGTCCAGGTTGCAGCAGTACATTAGCCTTTTTGTTACCATATTTCTTCTGAAATACACTACCTTTGTTTCAATTAATTTTGAAAATAATGAAGAATTTAGTAAAATAACTTTGCCGTTATTTTTCTGGTGTTTAGAACATAAATTAACATAAAATTTAGATGCAAAATTTTTTCATTTAGATCACTTTAACCCTTTAGTATTCATATTACTCTGTCAAATGTAATGCTTGTTTATTCATGTTATTTTGAATTAATCATTCAATATCTTGTAACTTTGAAATTTTAATGACATGACAGTTTATTTTTAGAATGACATGTAGGATAGGTGTGAGAGGCTGGATCTGGCTAGTTTAAACATAGAATATTTAGGACTGTTATGACCAGTTTAAATGCTGAAGTGTTCAAACAGGAGTATTATATCAAAGGACTAGTGGGGGGGGGGGTCTTAGATGAGTTGGCATAAAAAAGGTTAATAGATTGTTAACAAAGAAAACATGAAAAATATATTACTGACCTGAAGGATTAACAGTTAAAGGCTGACCATTTGCATCCAGAACTACAAGTGAACACGTTGCATCGAATCCAATACCTTTCACATCTTTGGGACTTACTTGACTAGAAGACATTATTCCCTGAAGAAAAAGTTTCAAGGAAACTGATATTAACTAAACCATAGAATATTAATGTTAAAACTACTAAAGATTAGAAACACATTTTAACCCTTTAGCATCCAGATTACTTTGTCAAATATAATAATGCTTGTTATACACGTTTTCTAAAAATTAATCCTGCATTATCATGTAGCTTTGAAATTTCAAAGATGTGATTGCTTATTTTTAGAATGATATTGTAAGATAAGTGTGAGAGGCTGGATCTGGCCAGTTTGAACATAAAATTGGTAGAATATTTGTACTGGGTAAGGCCTGTTGAAATGCTAAAGGATTAAAACTTTCATAACAGCAGATGTCATCATTACATTTAATATGTGTGATGTCCTCAGAGTAGTGAACAGGATACAACAACAATAATAATAATCCTTTCTACTGTAAGCACAAAGCCTGAAATTTTGGGGGAGAGAGCTGGTTGGTTACATCAACCCCAGCGTTCAATTGGTACCCAGAGAGGATGAAAGTCAACCTCAGATGAATTTGAATTTGGAATGTAAAACCAGAAGAAAGCATTCTGTCCCACTCACTAGCTTTCCACCTTAATAATGATGATGATGATGATCCTTTCTTCTATTGGCACAAGGCCTGCAATTTGAGGTGGAGAAGGATAGTCACTCACATCAACCTCAGCATTTCACTGGTATTTAATTTATCGACTCCGAAAGGATGAATTTGAACTCAGAACATAAAAACAGATGAAATGTTGCTAACAATTCTGCTAGCTCACTGCCTTAATAATGATGATGATGACGATGATGAAGACAATGACAACAACAATGATAATGATTAAAAAAGGGGATCCCAATGGTCATAAAGTTGCTATATTTGATTAATGACCATGTAATAGTTATTTCATTATAAGAATTCATTAATTCTTTGACATCCGAAATGTTTGGTAGAATAGAATATTTTATTTATGGCAAAATCTTTAAAAAAATTACCAGGCTCAAATTTTTTTTATACACATTGTATATAATCAGCCAATAGACAACTCAAAGCAATATATAAATACCGAATGATGTAGTAAACATTATATGACAGTAAGATACCCTTGTAGCAAGTCAGGAAAGATCTATTTTGTTGTCATAGCATAGTTCAGTTGTGCTGTGGCAGACTACAGCCAATCAGAGCTGGCTGCGTATGAATACAAATGACAGTGATCTGCTTTAGCAGTGAAGTGGCACTTTCATATCCGTTGGTGAAAAGATGGCCTTGAAGTAACATCTCTTCCTTTGATAAGCCACAGTTTTTGTGTTCACGCAACTTACTTGAATGATGTCAGCTACAATTCTGCCTCAAAATGAGTAGTACATTCTTGTTCCTATTAGCTTACAACGGCTTCCACATAACCTCTTCGTGCAAAAAGTAAATTATGAGATTTTTCCTGTCTCACATATGCATATAGATGATTTGCATACACATGCAGATTAATTATTGTTACAACTTGCCAGCACTTGTTTTATTTAAATAAATATTTCATTGGAAATGAAGTGCCTTCTGACATTCTTTATACACACTTATCAAAAGCACACTGGAATGGACTCTCACATGAATATTCTTCATACATTAAATCACAGAACACTCATGCTAAATTAGTGACCACACTGACTAAACCCTGTTTTCAACCATTTTATAACTTTATAGATAAAATAACACAATCAAAGTTTCACAGAAGAATTCTGTATTTCAGATTTGGTTATTATTGCTAGCAGGTATCAAAACAATGAGGACTAATTAGAATATGATTGAAAATCTTTTTTAAAAACATCAAACAAACAAGAGAAACATCAAACAAAAGAGAGGAACATCAAAGAGAAGAGAAAAACATCAAACAAAAGAGAAAATCATCAAGAAAAAAAACACACAGTGGAACATCAAACAGTTAAAGAGAGAAATATCATGTTGTTGCCCCTACCTTGACAGAACAAATAACAGCAGCCCAAATGTTTTCTGTTGACTGCTCATAATAATCTGGTTGTGGATTGTGAATGGAGATTTTACTGACATGTTTGGCAATCAGTGTTCCATTATTTTGGAAAAGTGCTGCCCTTACACTTGCAGTTCCTACATCAATGCCAATATAAAGATCACCAGACATTTTTTATCAATCAGAATCCTGTTAAAAATAGATGTCAATAGAGAAAATTAAATAATGGTAATGTTAGTGTGAAGAAAGTTGAAGAGTTTCCAGAAACAAATTACAAGATTATTTTATAAGAGGAGATATCGCAGAATCTTCCAATTAAGGAATTGAGTAACTAGTACAATACCAAGTATTGTAAGAAATTCAATGCAGAATACAAGTGAACTTCATTTGTTAATATTTTTTCTAGAAAAAAGTTCAAAATGAAGATTAAAAGGAAAAATTACTGCTTGCACTTGTTCATTTAAAGAAAGTTTGGTGAACAATGAAAAAAGCTTAGAGTGAATAAATAATTTTGCAAGAGCTGTTCAAGTCACATATGTGAAAGTAAAACAGGGTTAGTACTGTTGGCAACTTCAACAAAGAATCTATCATTCACATTGGTATCCATTAAAGGTTTTCTACTCCACCCACTTCTCTTCATTCTACTCCTTAAAACATTTACATTGTAAAATTTTAAAATTTGGGTAAGTTTGTATAGTAGTTCAGGATTGGGTGACAAATGAGAATTTGTGTAAACAGATAGTTTGGGTTTCAAACTGAATCTGTTCAAAGACCCCCACTGAGGTTTAAATTTATAATAGAACCAAGCATTTTTTTTTTTTTTTTCATGGATGATATAAAGGTTTATGCAACAAATGAGAAGCAGCTTGAAATTTTTGTACATACTATCCACATCTTCTCAAATGATGTATGGAATTTGGGATAGAAAAGTGCACTATATTGAAAATGAAATGAGGAAGATTTGAAAGAAGCTAGGGAACTGAAAAGCCAAATGGGCAAACAATAAGAATGGTTGAGAAAGGACAGTGATATAAGTACTTGGGAATACTGGAACAGACAAGATAAAAAATGAAGAAATGAAACAAATTACCAGTAGGGAGTACACAAGGAAATTGCAGTCAAAGCTGAATTCCAAAATCTTACTGGAGTAATAAATTCAAAAGCAGTACCCTTAATCAGATATGGAGTTGGAATTATAAACTGGACCAAAATTGATATAAAGAAACTTGACAGAAAAACTAGGAGGTTGTTGACAATGTATGGAGCCCACCATCCAAATGAGTTAAGGGGTAGCAGTGAGAGGTAGTATAGGCTTAATGTCAGTAGAAGAATGTGTACAGATAGAAAGAAAAAGTCTAGTAGAATATTTATAGAGTAGCACAGAAAATCTACTAAAGACAGTTAATAAAGAAACAGGTGATGAAGCATGTAATAAGAGAAAAGGACAAGAATGAAATACAAAGAGAGCACATCAGACAGATTGAAGAGAAACCTCTGCATGGCTAATTTTGGAGAGCCACTGAAGATACATGTGGAACAAAATCCTGGGATTGGTTAAAAAAAGGACAATTAAAAAAAGAAACAGAGAGCCTATTGTAGCAGCCCAAGATCAAGCAATAAAAACAAACAACTTAAGAAAATATATATATGGAGAGAATGTGTCAGAAAAATGTAGAGCCTGTGGAACTTGGAATGAGACAGTGGCACACAGTGTGACAGAATGCCCCGAGTTGGCACGGGAAGAATATAAGAAATGGTGGCATGACCAAGTTGTAAATGTTTTACACTGGAAACTGTGCCAGAAATAGGAATTTGAAGTTGGAAACACATGGTACAATCATCAAGTCGAAAGAGTACTGGAGTCAGAGAAATATAAGATTTTGTGGGACTTTCTTATTCAAACTAACAAGAAGTTAGAAAATAATAGAGCAGACATAACAATTATAGCTAAGGAAAAGTGAAGTTGCTTACATATCAATCCATCATGCCTGTTTGATTCCAGGATTGTAAAGAAAGGGGAAGAAGAACAACAACAAAAAAATACAATCCCTTAAAATTTGAAATAGGAAGAATTTGGAGCATGCAAATAGTAAAGGCTGTGCCTATAATAATTGGGTGTGTTGGGAACAGTAAGCACAGTCTAGATAAATGGTTGAAGGAAATTGAAATAGAATGTCCGGTAGAGCACCTATAGAAAGTTTGTCTCTTAGGGACAGGAACAATTATCAGGAGGGTTCTAAGCACTTGAAAGACTGCTGCAAACTTGTGGATACCTAAGGTTACAGGTAGTAACCCATTATCCACACAATTCCTACCAGGAATAAGACCAAACCTGAGCCAAACCAAATTAATAATTAATAATAATAATAATAATAATAATAATAATAATAATAATAATAACAATAATAACTCTTTCCACTAGTTATAATGTGGATCCTTGTCCACTTGTATGTTATCGTTGGCACTGTAATATTCTTGTCGCCACTATTTATGTTGTGGCGGTATTCTGCGTCTTAATATCTTTGACTCGTCTATCACATTATCACTGATAGCTCCACAAGACAATGACTTTGAAATGTTTACCTTGACGGTAACTTGAACTCGTATATGTCACATAACTGACACTAACTCCAACTGAGAACTCGTACAACAACTCTACTACTACTGACCTGCTACAACGACTGACTGTCTGACTTTATCATGTAGGAAGAGGAGTACCATTTACACTACATCTTTTAGTTTTTTCTTCTTTGGGAAGCAAGGAATTTTTATTTCACTTTATTCACCCCTCCTCTCTTTTTAACATTTTTTTTTTCCAACTTCATATTTTTCTTTTTGGCGTGTTTGTAGGAACTCTGTGTTCTTCCTTTTTCTTCCACTTGTACGCATGCGTTCAACCATCTGTAATAGTGTTGGTACCTGGAATCTGTCATACAGCCATTCCATAGGTTCTTCTAATCTGTCTGGTTCGTTTTCTATGAATCCCTTCTTCAATTGGTTTCTGTATCCTTTTTCAATACTTTTTCTGCTTTTAATTCCGTAGATCATTTTTCTTATGTATTTGGTAATTTTACTTTCTTCCCAGTACTGTTTTCCATTTTATACGACCTCATGTACACCTTATCACCAATTGTGAAAAATTTTTGATTGTCTTTCCTGGAAAGTTTTTCTTTCCTCGCCAGGTAACAGTTTATCAAAAACTGATTTCACCTTCTCACGAACATCAGTTCTGCTGTGAGATTCCTGTTTGTGTATTGAGGTTTGGTGTCACCCTGTATACTCTTAGGAATTGCTGCAGAGCAACTTCGTCTGTGATTTCCTTGTTTGCTTTCCTCAAAGGTCTTTTTAAAATGTCTACAAAATGCTCTGCCTGCCGGTCCATTTGATTAGGGATGGTAAGGCACTGTCGTTTTATGTTCTACCATGAACATTTTGCAGAATTTTAAAAATTCACTGGACACAAATTGTGTTCCATTATCAGATACAATCACATCTGAGATGCCAAATCTAGCAAATAATTTGTGCAAATAATTTATTACCGTTTCAGAGGTTGATCTTTTGCACTTAACAATTTCCAGCCATTTTGTAAAACTATTGACTATTACAAAGTAGTAATAACCATTTAAAGGACCTGCAAAATCGATATGTAGTCTTGACCATGGACTTTTTATTTCTGGCCAAGTCTCCCATTTTTGAGTAGACAATTTCACTGCCAGAGCACATCTTCTGCTGCCTTTTATTCAACTTCCTTGTCCATCTTTGGCCAATACACATAAATGCTTTCATCCTTGCAATCCCCAGATGTCCAATATGGGATTCTTTCAACATTCTTTTTTGTAAAGTCTCAGGTATCACTATCCTTTGGCCAAACATCAGTTTGCCATCACATTGAATATATGTTTACTTGTTGCTGTTTTTTATTACCAAACCTATTTTTGTTTTCTTTAGCTGACCATAGAGTTTTTTTTCTTTTTCATTTCATTCATGAACTTATTTTTTGATGCATGTCACGTTATCTCCTCCAGAGTTATTGGTAACTCTTGTACAATGTTCCACATTATGTGTTTAATTTCCCCTTTGGCTTTTAGGGTTGCTATTACTGTGCCCTCAAATGGTTCATTATTTCTGAGTATTAACCTGGATAGGCTGTCAGCATGTCCTAGCTTTTTCAAAGGTAAATATTCCATTGTGTAGTTGTAGTTTAGTAGTAGTATGGTGCCTCATCACTGCAACCTGTTTGCTGTATGTACTGGGATTCCTTTCTTGTATCCATAAATCATTAGCAACGGGCAATGGTCTGTTTGTAGTCTAAACTGACTACCATATATAAACCCGTGAAACTTTTTTATACCAAATATAATCGCCAATGCCTCTTTTTCGATTTAGCAATAATTTTTTGAACTCAAGCCAGAGGGAGTAATGGAAAATGAACATTACAAAATACTCTGGAATTTTAACATGCAGTGCAACCAAGTCATAGAGGTGAGACGACCAGATATCGTGCTCATCCATAAAGATGAAAAAGAAGTAAAGATAATAGATATTGTAATACCAGGCAATTCGAGGGTGAAATGTAAGGAAACAGAAAAGATTGAGAAATACCAGCCACTACTTGAAACCTCTGGTGATTTGTTATTGCCTGCTTTCAAGTAAAGAATAACTGGTAATTAAAAACTATCCGAGAGTCTTTTATAATAGACAAAATAATAATAATAATAATAATAATTTGGCAGAAATTCAAAAGATAGTGCTCATGGGAACTGCCTATATCCTCTGTAAAATACTGTCTATGTAATCTCAAATTTTAAAACAAGCTCATAATTTTCTTATGTTTTCTTAAATATTTTCTAGAACAATACTATGTACAAAATCAAATATATGACACCCTAGGCATAACATCAACATGAACTTCTAACTTGTCTCTTGAGGTCTCTGGGTGAGACTTGGAGCCAACTTGTACAAATACAAAGCAAAAGTCAAACATATAAAATTAATATTCCTTTTTACACAAGGCCTGAAATTTTGGGGATGGGACTAGTCAATTAAATTGACTGACCCCAGTGTTTCACTGGTACTTAATCTATTTACCTTGAAAGGGTGAAAGGCAAAGTCAACATTGGAGGAATCTAAACTCAGAACATAATGATAGAAGAAATGCTGCTAAGCATTTTACCTGGAGTGCTAACAATTCTACCAGCTCACCACCTTAATAATAAGCCTTTCTACTATAAGCACAAGGCCTGAAATTTTGAGGGAGGAGACTAGTCGATTAGACCGACCCCAGTGTTTCACTGGTACTCAATTTATCAACCCCGAAAGGATGAAAGACAAAGTTGGTCTTGGTGGAATTTGAGCTCAGAACATAAGGACAGACGAAATATCACTAAGTACTTTGCCTGACGTGCTATCAATTCTGCCTAATAATAATCCTTTCTATTATAGGCACAAGCATGAATTTTGTGGGGAGACGAACAGTCTTTCACATCGACTCCAGTACTCCACTGGTACTTAATTTATCAACCCTGAAAAGATTAAAGGCAAAGTCGACCTTAATAATAATGATGATTTCTTTATTAACCACAAGGGTTTACAGGAAGAAAAACATTATGGACAGCACAGGACAAAAAAAAAATGCGTCTGGATGTGTGTGAGTGTGTGTAGTTGTGAGGGTTTTGCGTGTAAACGAAACTAATAGAATAAATAAAAAATATATTTTTAATCCTTTCTACTGGAAGCACAAGGCCTCAGATTTGGGGGAGAGGATTAAGTCGATTACATCGACCCCAGTGCGCAACTGGTAGTTATTTAATTGACCCCGAAAGGATGAAAGGCAAAGTCGACTCCGGCGGAATTTGAACTCAGAACGTAGCGCAAATGAAATACCGCTAAGCATTTTGCCCGGCGTGCTTACGATTCAGCCAGCTCGCTGCTATAATAATAATAATAATAATGATAATGATAATAATAATAATAATAATAATAATAATAATAATAATAATAATAATAATAATTCATAACATTGATACAAAGCCAAGATTGGGTAAGTGTGAGTCGATTGTTTCATAGGTTCTTGATGGATGAAAGCAATGTTGACGTGACGTCGGCTAATTTGTTCTCAAAACATAAATAGAAGTAACTAAGAGAGGGTGGTGGAAAGCAAAATAAAGTGGAGAACAGGACAAAATACTTCACAGAACTTATCTAAGTCTCTAGACATTTTGCCCTGCGCAGGCGAATTTGCCTTTCATTTTACTGTTGTTTAAAATGTAGAGCATTCGTCCAGCACTGAAGTTAGCCTCATCACTTTATAGTTGCTATTCCAAGAATGTGACGACATTGTGTCAATGTAAGAAATAAATAATAGTAATAATTATTATTAACATTAGTTCTGCATGCATAAAGATGAAAATAGCTTTTAATGAGAAAAGAATTGATCGTGGTACCTATATTTTAGGTTCCCAACTTAAAGAAATCTTCGTTTTGATGTTAGCGCCATGTGAAAGATGAACAGAACAAAGAAACATGTATACTCGAATTAGATAACTGCATGGTACTACAGCTTCTACCCTAAAACTGAATACGAAACAGTAATAAAGGAACTGATTTAATGTTTTCGTTTTCAAAAAATATTCGAAAAAAATTCGATGTTTTGGATCGACGAAATTTACGTTTTGAATTCTAATCCGGGCGACGACAACTTTGCTTTTCGTTTTTCTGGGGGTATCATCAATAAACTAAAGTAGGGTCGAGTTATATCGCTATAATGCATAATATATATCTAAATAGAATTATAACAGAAACCTAACAAGATTATTTTATTCGAAGGTTTGTTTACAAAATAAATAGCTTTGTAATAAAGACAGAATTCGCAATTTTTTTCTATATTTTTTTTACATAATGAAGAAACAAAATGTGATGTTAATTTAAAATAATTCTGACTATGAACAGTTTTGGAGGAATAAAAATAAAAATTGACATTTACTTGTAAGATGATGAAAAAGTACCGATGAGACAATACCTTAAGCCGGGTAACTCCTGAGACACACCCAACAACAAACAGGGGGATAACTCTCATCGGACTAAACTTTTCGCCAATATTTCAAACTATGATGTCAACATCGTCTTTCATCTTTTCGGGGCCGATAAAATAAGTACCAGTTGAGCACTGGAATCAATGCAATCGACTTACTCCTTCCTCCAAAGTTGCTGGGCTTATTTTTTTTTCCCGAAATTTGAAATCAGTATTATAAAATTATTTAATATTTATCTTTTATTTTTTACTTGTGTCAGTCATTAGACTGCAGCCATGCTGGGACACCACTTTGAAGAATTTTGGTCGAACCAATCAACCTCTCACTAATTAATCATTTCTAAAATCTGGTACTTATTCTATTGGTCTCTTTTGCAGAACCGCTATGGTAAGGGAGCGTAAACACACCAACACCGGTTGTCAAGCGGTGATGGGGGGACAAACGCGCGCACACAAGAAGAAGTAGGGGTGGGGTAAAGAAAGGGGGATAGGAGGGGAAGAAGAGGGTGGACAGGAGGCGGATGGGGAAAGAAGGAGGAGGAGGAAAAGGAAGACGAGGAGGGGGGAGGGGGGAGGAGGAGGAGGAGGGGGGAGGAGGGGAGGAGGAGGGGAGGAGGAGGGGAAGGAGGAGGAGGGGAAGGAGGAGGAGGGGAAGGAGGAGGAGGGGAAGGAGGAGGAGGGGAAGGAGGAGGAGGGGAAGGAGGAGGAGGGGAAGGAGGAGGAGGGGAAGGAGGAGGAGGGGAAGGAGGAGGAGGAGGGGGAAGGGAGAGGGGGGGGGGGGATAAACAGGGTCTTCTCAAATTTGACATTATCACCAGCCACAGTTTTGCTAATATCAATTTAGTTATATTGTTGTCTATCTCGATTTTGTCACTATCAACTTAAATTTTGTTATCAACATAAATGTTGTAATTGTAGAATAGAGTGAATTTTTTTTTCTATAAACAGATATTGACATCTCTAATTACTTGTCACAAAACTGCAAAAGAATGTAAACATTAAAAAGTTTCATAATACATGTTTTGTGAAAATTATCATATCTTAGATATACATACATTTAGTACATTAAAGATAAACTAAATCATCATCATCATCATCATCGTTTAACGTTCGCTTTCCATGGGTTGGACGATTTGACTGAGGACTGGCAAGCCAGAAGGCTGCACCAGGCTCCAATCTGATTTGGCAGAGTTTCTACAGCTGGATGCCCTTCCTAACGCCAACCACTCCGAGAGTGTAGTGGGTGCTTTTACGTCCCACTGGCACGAGGGCCAGTCACACAGTACTGGCAACGGCCACGCTCAAAAAGGTATTTTTTACGTGCCACCTGCACGGGAGCCAGTCCAGCGGCACTGGCAACGACCTTGCTGAAATGATTTTCTAACGTGCCACCAGCACAAGTGCTAGAAGGCAATGCTGGTAACGATTACGCTCTAATGGTGCTATTTACAGGCCACTAGCACGGAAGCCAGACAGCTGCTCTGGCTATGAACATGCTTGACAGTGCTGTTAGTGCTCCACTGGCACGGTGCCAGTCATCGAGTATGGTTCAATTACAATTTCACTTGTCCCAACAGGTCTTTGCAAAAGATAAACTAAATATTATACTAAATATATATACAACAAAACAAAAATAAATAACATCAGTTGAACTTTTATCCATTATTCCATTTGCTTAACTCTCTAAGAAAATCCAACATAATCGCTTTTAGTAATCAAAGTCAACCTGGTGTCAGTCAATATATTTACATATGTCTGCATATATTAACATGTTGATACTGGCTGTCTTTGATTACAATCAAAGATGATTGTGCTGGATTTTTTTTGAATATGTAAAGAAAGTTAAGAAATAGGAATGATGAATAACAAGTAAAATTAATGTTATTTTAATATTTATTGTTTTACATCCGAAGAACGTATATACATTTATGGTAATGGGACAGTTTTTATAACTATACAAAACCTATTCTTTTACAATTTTGCAGCAAATAATCATTGATGTCAATGCTTGTTCATAAAAAAATTCACTCCATCCAAAAGTCATGACATTTAACTTGATGATGATGTCACTAAAGTTGACAATAATGAAATAGAGGTAGATGATAATGTAACCAATACTGGTAATAGTCAAACTGAAGCTGATGATGACAAATCTGAGGTTGAGATTGATGAGACTGAAGTTGATAATGCCAAATTTGAAAGAAAGAAATCTTGTGTGTATCAAAAACCATAACTATTTTAGCCCAAGCCTGTTGTGTGTATTATATACATTAGACCTACATTTACATTTTCAGTGGTCTTAACTGTAATAGACTTGGCTCAGGAATGATGAAAGAACAGCATTGAAATACTAAAGACAGAAAGAAATAGTGCAGAGAGCTTCTTACATTGTAAGGAGAGAATTTATGATTTTACTAATACATTTCAGGTGAATCAGTCATTTACAGAGGCCTTGACTGCAACAAACATATTTTAGCTACTGAAATATATATATACATAAGGAATGAATACAGTTCTATATTTAACAGATGAGGAATTATGTACATTATCTACATTTGACAGATATTTGACCTCATCTTGGTTGTTGTTAACACAACATTTTGGCTGATATACCCTCCAGCCTTCATTAGGTGTCTTGAGGAAATTTCGAACCTGGGTTCTCATTCCTAAGTAACATTGAAAAATACCTTAGGAATGAGAACCCAGGTTCGAAATTTCCCCCAAGACACCTGATGAAGGCTGGAGGGTATATCAGCTGAAACGTTGTGTTAACAACAAGCAAGATGAGGACAAATATCCGTCAAACATAAATAATGTAAATAAAGGAATGAATAACTCATTAATTCTCTCTTCACATTATGAGAAGTTCTCCACATTATTTCATTCTTCACACGATAGATTGTTTTTTTCTGAGATTTCTTTGCACAAATTCAAAAGTGTACTTTAAGTGCATATTATACATGAATAAATATGGTGTATTAATTTATTGAGGCCCACTTATAAATTTGCTTGCATCAATTTTTATTAAAGTATGATATACAAACATTGGAAAGAACAACTTTATTCATTGACTTACATTACACCTTCAACACTATTTAACACTTACATGTCTAATACTTTAATGCCATAATATAACAAACTAAATATTCTTTTGTTCACAGTGTTCAGTATTGTACCCTATGTTTGCCTTCTTTACTTACTCAGGCATGTTCTTAGGTGGTTTATACTTGTAACTTGTGTCAATGACTTCTAGTTTTATTACAATGAGAGAAGACAATATGCCATTTACTTAAAGGAATGATCTACCTTGAGTGTGGAATCACAAGTAAAATCTCTGCAACTTTAGAAAAATTCTTAAATCTTTACCAACAATCTTTCAGTGATAAAGGTTGTAAATAATACCATAAAGCATCAATTCTGTGATACTTTGCATTGCAATTATTCTTACTTGATGTTATGTTTACGTCATCCACATATTTAGAAACAAAAACTTCATCCCAAATATTGAGAGGAATTATGTTATCTAACAGCATTTGATAATCTAAAAAACGTGTTGGGTTGGTCATGGTAATTAGGCAGAAGTGAGAGGTAGAGGAAAGTGATTGCATTCTAAAACATAAATTACTCAGTAATTAATGTTTGGAATTCCATATATTTATTATTTAAAATAGTTATTTGAAGTCCTCAAGTTTGCAGAATTGTTACTATGCAGGGCAAAACGTCTGTATTTATGTTCTGAGTTCAAATTTTGCCAAGGTCAACTCTGTTTTTCATCCTCTCAGGATTGATAAAATTAGTACCAGTTGACTACTGGGGTCAGTGTAACCAACTTAACCCTTCCCTCAAGTTTGCTGGCCTTGTACCAAAATTTGATAACATTATTTCAAACAATTGTTTTTACATGTGTACAATGAATTGTATTGGAAAAATATGCATGTTATTGCATATTTAAAGGTTTACTCTGTATGAGATAGGAATAATGTTTTAGTGAACACTGTTATGTAGTAATTGTACATAGTTATTATAAACAGAATAATGCAAGAAAATATATGGAAAGAAATTTGCATGTGTATAGATATGCATGCATTACAACCCAAGGTTATTTATCTTTTACCAACCATGATATACAAAAGTTGTTATGTAAAATATATAGAAGCAACTGAGAATGCCTTTCAAGGAATTGAGTGGCAGAGTTCCATTTAGTGCCTAGGGAGATTCTGTTTGAGAGTTCAATACTCCAACTTTTCATGTTCTCAAGTAAAACCCATAGAACATTTGAAAATACAGTTTGGTAGAAATTTACACAACTTTTTTTTTAAAGTGTACCACCCTTACATGCTACATGGCAGTTGATATTGATTAGTTGAAAAACATTTATGTAGATGTTCCTACCTTTTATGGCTAATAGTATATATATCTAAGGAAAATTGAGCTTTCACTCTTTCTGAAAAATTTAATAAATGATGTATTCCCTAGGAAAATGCTATTAAATAGAATTTTAAGAGATTTTGTGAAAAATAAAATGCATAAGCAGCTTTGAAAAACTAGTATTTACTTAAATCTGAAATATTACCTTCTTTGAATAATGTGTTGTGGATTTAGTTATAATCTCAAAGAAGACATCTGTACATTTGTGTTGTAGACATGAGATTATTTAAAGCTACTTTTCCAATGCCTTAACCAATTTCAAGTACAGATTAACCCTGCTAAATGTGTTTTTAGCACATCCTCTGTTGTGTTTCTTGACCATATTTCCTTGTGTTGTGTTTCTTGGCCATATTTCCTTTCGCCAGTTGTGCCATTTCCTTGGTTTACTGAACTTTTATAGACGTTTTATTCCTCACTGTGCTGGACTTCTGTCTCCTCTTACTGAGCTTTTAAAGAACTGTTGTAAGAAGAATGAAGCTGTTTCATTGCCCAGATTGATGTCTTTAACACCATGAAGCATGAACTCACTAAAGCATCATTCCTCACGCACCCTTCTCTGATGCAAAGCTTTCACTTGCAGTTGATGCATTGGACACAACAATTGGTGCTGCATTACAACAGTTTCATCAAGGGTACCTTCAACCTCTTGCCTTTTCCTCTCGGCAACTGAAACCTGCTAAGAGGCATTACAGCACCTTTGGTCATGAATTGTTGGCAATCTACCTTTCAATGAAGCCTTTCCAACATATCCTCGAATGGAGGAACTTTACCATCTATGTAGATCATAAGCCCCTTACTTTTTCCTTGTGGTCCAAGCCTGAAAAGTATTTACTGAGGGAGACTAGACACCTGGACTTCGTATCTCAATTCACCAGTAATATCCAGCACATCTCCAAAGATCAGAACACTGCTGCAGATGCATTGTCCCACCTGCCGGTGAATTCTTTGTCATCCACTCCAGAGACTGATATAATTGTTTTGTCCTCGGACCAACCACCTCCGGACTCACTTGACACAACTTCTTCTGAGTTTGTGACATGCAAATTCAAGTACCTGCCTCTACCAACGGCTGATATGAAGATATTGTGTAATGTGTTAATGGATTCACCTCATCTCTTCCTCCCAGGGACTCATCGATGAGCTGTATTCATAGCTTTGCAGTCTTTCACACCCTGGAGTCTCAGCCTCAGTAAAGCTCATAATGGCTAGATTCTTCTGGCCAAATATGAGACATGACATTACTGAATGGTCTCAATCTTGCCTCCAATGCCAAAAGTCAAATGTGCATAAGCACATCAGTGTCTCTCTCAGAACTTTTAGTACTCCTGATGCACATTTCTGCTATATTGATATTGATCTCATGGGACCCTGGCCTGTCAGTCATGGATATTCATCCATCCTGACCTGCATTGACTGTTTCACCCAATGGCGTAAAGCCATTCTGCTAAGTGATATTTCTGCTGAATTGGTAGTGAGAACCTTAGTATCAGGCTGGATATCATGTTACAGTGTTCATACCACCATTACTACAGACCATGGTAGACAATTTGAATCTCACTTTTTACAGAATTTACTAAGATCATCAGTGCACAACAGATCTGTACTATGAGTTATCATCCTGCTTCTAATGGAACGGTGGAGCACTTCCATCATCAGTTGAAAGCTGTGTTTCATGCCTACCCGGATAATCAATGCTGGAGTGAGTACCTCCTCATAGTACTCCTCAGCATTCAGAATTTGTTCAAGGGAGACTTTGGATACTTCCCAGCAGAGCTGCAGTATTGTGCTCTATTGTCTTTGCTGGGGCAGATGCTTGCCCCAGTTGACCTTTCTACTCAGGATCTTGTACTCTGTGTGAACCGCCTGCATTTATACTTTCAAGACCTGCCACTCATGAACACTTGGCACCAAGCCATTAAACTTTCAGTCCTGAGGGACATTGCCTCGTGGGCCCATACTTTCATCAGAAATGATGCAGTGAGAAGTCCTCTCACTCTACCTTACTCTGGAGCTTATCATGTGCTCATACGCTCCAACAAACATTTTACTATAGATTCTAATGGTTCTAGAGCCACATACACACACACTGCTCCACACATACATACAACCCCTATACACACTACTCCACAAACATCTCTCCCATCTTCACTAAGATATGTGATAACAACTCGCAGCAGTAGTGTCCATTGGCCAGAGAGACTTTGTGAAACTAGTTGTTTAGCTTAACTGTCTTCTATTTGCATGCTTGTTTTACTTAATATATTCATTTTTTTCTTTTTCCAGTATCTGAACATTTTGTTTTCCTTGTATTCATTTTGCTTCACATTTTTTCTCCTTCTTTTTCCTTGTTTGTATTGACTTGTAGTCTGCAGGGAGGTAGTGTTGCAAGACAAGAAAGATCTATTTTGTTGCTGTGACATAGTTCAGTAGTGCTGTGGAAGATTTCAACCAATCAGAGCTAGAAGCATATGAATAAAATAGCAGTGATCTGCCTTAGCGGGATGAACTCACTACAGCAGTTTCAAACCAGTAGCAGATTTGATGCCATAGAAGCAACATCTCTTTCTTTGACTTGTCACATTTTCTGTGTCCTACGCCAACTACACACAACTACACACAACTCTTTGATTAACATCAGCTTCCACTCTGTTTTATATAAGCTTCAATGTATATAGTAATTCATGCGATTTTTCTTGTCTTGCATACACATATATTTGGTTCCTATTTACATGCAAGATTAATTCTTGTTACCACTTGCTAGCACTCATTACACTACTGAATAAATTTCAATGTTTTTGTTTTATAAACTTGCCTTCTGAATATTCTTTATTTATGCCTCTTTAAGAAATCACTGGAAACAAATTCTTTCTATGAACTGTCTTTAAAAAAATGCTAACTACACACATTATGTCTCAGTACAAATCTTATAAAAACTTTGTCTATCAGCAGGCATGGTTGTGCAGTAAGAAGCTTGCTTTGCAACAATATGGTTCCAGGTTCAACCTCACTATGTAGCATCTTGGGCAAGTGTCTTCTACTATAGCCTAGAGCTGATCAAAGCCTTGTGAATGAATTTGGGAGACAGAAACTGAGAAAAACCTGTTGTGTATACATATATATCTGTGTGTGTTTGTCCGCCACCACCGTTTGACAACTGGTGTTGGTTTATTTATGTCTCCATAACTTAGTGATTCAGCAAAGAGACCGATAAAATAGGTAACAGGTTAAAGAAAAAA
>NC_142936.1:35938789-35953789 GCF_046866305.1 Octopus bimaculoides | reverse complement strand
CGGGGGCCACATTTTTCATTAACGAAACACTTTGAAACTTGGAACACTGGTAGAATGTGTCATATAAAACATCTTTTTCTCTTAGTCTTCTTAAAAAAAAAAGAAATCCATAAGTTATTCCATGTTAAAGTTGTCGTATTTCTGTAATTTCAACCAATCACTGACGTCCATTCAGCCGATATACATTAAGTGCCGACTACATAAACAAACGATTCTGAAACAATTAACCCTAACCCTAACCCTAACCCTAGGGTTAGGGTTAGGGTTAGGGTTAGGGTTAGGGTTAAAGCAAATTTAAAATGAAAAAAGCAAATAAAACGAAGGTATGGAGATTAAATACGCTTTACATCACTTAATCAGCCAAAGGAGTAAATGTAAACAACTGAATACTTGTCAGTGATTGGTTGAAATTATCGAAATAAGACAATTTTTTACATGAAATAAATTCGAATACAAAAATATTTTTCTGTTCTATAACACAAAATAGATAAGTATACGAAGTTTGAAAGTCTTTCCTTACCAAAAACACTACGTAAAACATTAATGAAAAATGTGGCCCCCGTTTTAAAATAGATCCGAAGAGTGTTACCAAGAAAGGTGTGATACCTGCAGGATACCTACAGCAGGACTCCTCTAGTGAATTGCATGTTTAAAAGTACTATAAAAAAACTTCTGGTGTGTTGAATGACTGATCTTGCTTTTGTTATTTATTTACTGTTACTCACAGTTATAATTACTAGGGAGTTTACGAAAGAATGAGCATATTTAGTAATATGTAGTTGTTTTAATAGAATTACATAATTACATATCAACATTTTATCATTACTGAAAATCATTCCTCTTTTGTGCATAATGCTTACCTACACTGAGGATAATTTCTATGAAAGACAATTCAAGTTTCAACCAACAGTACACTATTAGCTATCTAATACAGCATAACAATACTGTAGTACCTCATGTATATAAGATTATAAACATTTAGAAAATGAATTAATTAAAGCTTAGTGTTTGAACATGGAGATATGGAAGGGGATGTTTTAAAACGAGAAAATTTAAGTTCAAATCCTTGAAATCCACATTTCTTCTGTTTTACAGTAGCTCCATCCATATGGAGCTACTGTTAAAAGTAGAAGAAAGTGTTTGGGGATGCAAACGATGGTTGTCATACTTTCTGTGAATCAATTTTTCAGGTCTGTTTTAATTCACATTAAATCATTTTCTGTGTTACTGAGGTTCCTAGGAAAGCATGATCATCAAAATTTAATACATCACCTGTAAATTGTAAGCCTCATCTTTATATGACAAGTTATTGAATAAAAAAAAATCTATTTCTATTTAGCAATATCATTATCACATAAAATGTAGATCAGTAATATTCTAAACTCTTTTTATGTTACTTAAAATTACATTAGTGTATCTCCATTTCCTTTTGTTCTTCTACATTATAACTATTACAGTTTTATTTTCTGATGAATGGAAGCACATATGACTACTTTATACTTTATCAGGCTCATTACATACCTTAAACACATGCTACTTCCATCTTAACACATATTATTACAGGAGTTTCTCATTATTGTTTCTGTACTTCATTTTTGGAAATAAAATTACATTCAAATAATTCACATACAAAGTATTTGCAAGGACTGAAACTACAACCCATATGTTTAGTTACTTGTTAAAGCCACATTTAAAGAAATGTCTCTTGAACAGTTATTATCAATCTTTTAGTATAAAACAAGTAGAATGATTCTGTACAAATAGCTGGTGATAGTTAGTGATAATGACTACTTGTATACTCAGAAACATTTGAGCTGAAAGAGAAGAAAGTTTGCAAAAAGTAAAATAATAAATAGATTATCTTTTGCAAGCAATAATACACTGATGTTGTTTTTGATACACACAGAAATATTTACATATTCTTAGTATAATTTAACAATAGTTTCATCAGTTTCAAATTTCACTGTAATAAAGTTAGTTGATTGGCCACATTAATTCCTATTAGCAAAAATATATTGCTGTATGTATGCAAAGAAGTTCCTGATGTTTGTGGAGCTAGTCTAGATTTGTACTCATTTCTGCAGTGACTGTTGAATGTTCTTGGAGAACATTTTTGCTGTAACATTCTCTGAAGATAGTTACTGGTAAAGCTCAAGTTTAACAGATTCTGGCTAATACTGGAACATGTTCCTGAGAAACGTATAGTCCTATCAACAATGAGTTCATATAAAATACAATCACAGTTGATTGGATTTGCCATCAGATTCAGATAGTGAAAAGTGCAAGCTGGACTATTCCTGATGAAGTCTATACTGCTAATGAAATTTGATTCAACATCTATGGAGAGTTCTGCTATTTCAGATGGCTTAGTGAAAGCCCTTGATGATATTTTCTTGATGTTCATGCGACGTAGTATAAAATGTCTTACAGAGAGCCCTT
Organism: Octopus bimaculoides; assembly: GCF_046866305.1. Taxonomy (NCBI): domain Eukaryota; kingdom Metazoa; phylum Mollusca; class Cephalopoda; order Octopoda; family Octopodidae; genus Octopus; species Octopus bimaculoides. Next base: position 35,951,350 of record NC_142936.1, on the reverse strand, counting down.
TGTTAAAGTAATCTGGAAGTTTAGGCATTATATTACCTGAGATGTCCAGTTCATAGAGGTAACCTAGTTTCTTTAATAGTGTATAAGGCAAGGAGGTAATATTCATATCTCGAAGAAATAACTTGAAAAGTGTATTTTCTAAACCATTTAGCAAAGTTGCTTCCAATGGAATGTTATTGCCACTAATATCCAGTACTTGTAACTTTAGACCTAAAAACGGTTGAGTATTGTTATTAAGTTCATTAATCTTATTATAACTGATGTTCAAAGTCTTAAGTTCTTGAAGATTCTGGATTGCTTCAGTTGGAATTGTACTGATGAAAGTATTTGATAATATTAGTTTATGAAGTGATGCTTCCTGATCTTTAAATACATCACTAGGAATTTCTTGCATTTCTGTAAAATCATTTCCTGTCAGATCTATTTCTGAAAGTTTAAATAACTGAGTAAATGATTGACCATCAAGTGTGGTCAGTCGATTAAAACTGAGATCAAGTTTGGTAAGATGATGTAATCCCATCAGAGAATCACTGGGTACATTAGTTAAATGGTTATGTGACAGATGTAGTTCTTTAACATTGCTCACACCCAAAAAAGCATCCCAAGCAATTTTTTCAATTCCACAATGCACTAAGGAAAGCATTCTCAAAGTCTTCATTTTATAACCAGGGAGAAGTCTGCTAGAGATTTTGTGCAATTTGTTGTTACCTTCAATAGTGAGCTCATACAAAGTTGGCACAGCATGTAAAAATCGAAGTTTATAGATATTTAATGAACTGATGTTTAATGTCAATTTCTGAAGGAAACGATTGGTAACTTTCAGAGCTTTAGCAGCAACATAACGTATTTGATTATATCCACCAATATCAATATCCACAATTGAATCACAGCTGAAATCCCGACTATTAATTAACTGGATGTAATTATCACGTAACCAAAGACGATAGTACTTGTTCTTGTCTAAATCCACCAAAGCAGGAATTTTAGTCAAATTCCTAGCCCGACAGTCAACAGTAACTGTATCACTATAAGGAGGGTCATATATTCCTTCAGAACACTCACAGACATTGTATTCAAGGCATGGATATCTTTTAACAAAATCCTTAGTAGAAAATGGAATTCCTTGGCATAGACAAATTAATATAATGAAAAGAAAATACTTCATAAAATCTACAGTGTTTGTAATGTTGGAGACAGGCATCTTTCTAGATTTTCAAATCGTGAACATGGATTATATTTTGGTCAGGTGCAACATAGAAACATATGGTCCCAGTGAATCTGAAAAATAAAAAAAGTTCAGTTCATGAAAAATTGTTGATTATTTTCTTAATTTAATGAAAGAGATATTCCTTTTTAAAGTCTAATGGTTTTTCAGCTGTTTCATTCATTTTTCATTCATTCTTTTATTCCTTTATTCTTTTATTTGTTTCAGTCATTTAACTGCAGCTATGCCAGAGCACTGCCTTTAGTAGAACAAATCGACCCCAGGACTTATTCTTTGTTAGTCTAGTACTTATTCTATCAGTCTCTTTTGCTAACCACTAAGTTACAGGGACATAAACACACTAACATCGGTTGTCAAGCGTCGGTGGGGGATAAACACAAACATGCAAACATATACATATATATATATATATATATATATATATATATGACAGGCTTCTTTCAGTTTCCGTCTACCAAATCCACTCACAAGGTTTCGGTTGGACTGAAGCTATAATAGAAGACACTTGCCCAAGGTGCCATGCAGCGGGACTGAACCTGGAACCATGTGGTTAGTAAGCAAGCTACTTACCATACATCCATTTCAGAGATGAGAGAATTCTACCTGAAAATTCATGAAAAATTCATTTTAAAGTGTTGATGATGGTCAAGACTTGTGCGTTTATTAATAGATCTCTATTCCATTACACACATGAGGTAATATCATGATCAATAACAGCTTGAAATGACCATCAGCTCTTTAAAGAAGATATAAATGGCTTGTGAAGTTGTTTGTATCTAAAACTAAAATTATCGGCTATTGTAAGGCATTTTCACAAGACAAAATTCCCTGGAAACAGTTATTCCGTGTTTGAATACTAAGAACTTTTCTCTTTTTGTCTATTCCTAAACTATGAACATTCTATGAAGAAAAGAAACAAAAAGCTACAAATTCTATGAATTTTCTTCAGACTTTAATTATTTCCAGCTTTAATGAAAAGTTTCACTTCATAAGGTGTTTAATTAATAAGTTACAGGTTTTGTCATGCTGATTATTTCTTAGTACTAATGACTAGAAATTTTAAGAACTTTATATTAAGTAAACAAAAACAATTGAATATGTGAATTGTACGCATTTCTTTCCTTAACATTCCTTAATTTCAATTTCAAATTTCAGCCCAGTTTTGATTTATGGAGAAATGATTATCTCCTTTGTAAAAGCTATAACCATTAGAGAGACCACATGTGTTTGAGAGAATGACTGGTTGACAAAAGCAATTTAATTTTTATCATTTTATTATTGCTACAGAGTCGAGAAAGTAAACTTTAAGTCAATACAATGCGAAGTATTTCATGTTTAACCCTAACTGAACAGATCTGTACTTACAGCTATTTCTGTTGTGACCATCCTGCATTTTTACAGATATGTCTCATGAAGCTATGTCTACTTTCTCCATTTTTTAAGATAGAAGGGTAGGATTTCAGAAAAATTTGGCTGCTCTGTAGGTGCAGTTACTTCCCTTGACATTAGGTTTAAACAACCTCATGCTAGCAGCGGTGAGATTCTAACACGAGGCCCTGCAACTTCCTCTTTTGGCCTCTAGACGTCGGAGAGCAAAGACATGATCTTTACAACAGATGCCAGCTAGCAGACATGAGGTAGTACACAGAAGATGAACATGGTCTCCATTCATCAAATTCTTTCCTTTATTGTTCAATTGTATATGTTTGGGACCGTGAGTAAAGGTATTTAAAGTTACAGCCTTGTTATATGAATTCATTGTACCATGTTCCTTTATCAAATGATATTACAGCCTTCTGAATGGATACCTCATTAGATGGTTTCAAGACCATTTTGGATAGTTGTGAAGCCATCTAAAGCTCTTTTAGTAGTTTGAGTTTTCACATAATGACTCACAATAACGAGTTCATTTCATCATGGTAGTATTGTTATTGTTGTTGCTTTTGATTATATTATTTTAAACCAACTTATTTTTAGCAGACCTATAATGAAAACATTCCTGCCATGATTAATTTCAGATATAGAATAATGTAGTTCTAGAGGAACTATATATATATATATATATATAATTTTTTTTAAAAAAAAGAATATTTGGCTGCTACTTTTAGCTCTAACATGTTTAGTGACAGCATACAGGCTCCTTTGTTGGCTCAATTTTTATCTTTCATTTGCCAAAGTGTATTGTTTTACAAAAGGTGTGTACTTCACAATTTCTCTTCATATGACACTGAAATATTACAATTCAACTCTCTTCACACCACTTGAACACCAGTTAGTTTACACATTTTTGTAATGTTTTTTTTTATTATTATAGACCATTACTGCTTGCCTTGAATTCTACTCTTCCACAAAGAAGGTGTTCTTCATTATCAAAAACCAACAATGATGAGATATTCACATTCAAATCTCCCAAAACATTAAAAATGAATAGATACATTATTGTTTGAACTCTCACTGTTCTGTGTGCACCCCATGAACTATTATCTGTTTGGCAGAAATCAGCATGCATCTGCAGATAATTTGTGTGCTGATTTTTACAAACAAGAGCTCATGCTCTTCTTAGTTTCTTTGACCTAATTGGGTAGCTTTGACTGAGAGGATACAATAAAGTTGAAACACTGCAGTGAATCAAAATCCCCTTACACCAGTGAATCGTATGCTTTACAAACACACATCATCTAAAGGGAGGAGGTGTTCTCCAACGAGGAAAAGCAACAGTGATGAGATATTCACATCTGGATCTGCCAAAACACACTCAGATACATAATTATTAATTAGTTTGTAGCATACACTCAAGTGAAATTCCTCTCTCCTCTTTATTATATATACGTGCATTCAAACATAGCAGGTAACAGCTAGCCTTTGGCTGCTATTTGAACCCCATTGTGTCCACTACTCTGATTGGTTGGTATTGGTACAATTTGTCTCTTACTCTGTTGTGCTAATTTGAGCATATAACTAATTGGAGCCTCTAAATAAAATCATGTGAGACAGCCTGTTCTCAACCCAGTTTTGAACCTACAGCTCCTTATAAAAACCCAGCTTCTCCTCATCTCGATGTCTTTGGTTTCAGACCTTTTAAGGTATAGCCACTGACCACACAAGACACAGCCAGTTCCACTGACAACACACCAGCAGCCATGTTGTGACTTACTAACAGCATTACAGCAATCTCTTTCTTCATCACCACCATCACCTTCTTAACATCATCAACATCATCTCTCTATGTATACAGTTCAACAAGCAACTCGCCCAGGTTCCAACAATCCACTGTTCGTGAATTACTTCATCATGGATCAACAGCAAATATACAACCTGCGAGAACTCCTGTACCAAATGACCCAGGCAGCAGCATTACAGCCACAACTTCATGTACATGTACTGCAACTGGCTCAGCATCATGGCCGTAACTTCTTGATACAGTATTTCAACTACCATGTACAATTGACTACGAACTGGTATTTCTCATTCTTGTGTCTATGAACATTCTTCTAACTTCTCATTATAGACTCTTTCACTATCCTCTTAATTGTTATTCTTATATGTACGTAACGCATATGCATGCATCCATGCCTATGCACACATACACTTTGTTCTTATGACGGCCTGTCTATTATTTTGTATACATGATGCACACACAGACACACATGTTAGTATATCAATAAATCTTCTCTTAAACATTTTACTCAATTGTGTCTCTCTTTTCCCCTCTGGCACATATATGTATTATTCTTTTTATATTTATTGTATTGACTGTGTGATGTACTAAGGAGACTCATTCTCGTCACCTCGCATTGCACGGTCCTGAAAAGTCCTTTATTTAAAGTGGCAAATGAGTGGGATCATTCGCATGCCAGACAAAATGCTTAGTGACATTTCTTCCAGTTTTATATTTCGAATTAAAACCCTGCCAAAATCAACTTTGCCTTTCATCCCTCTGGGGTCTCAAAAGTGAGTACCAGCTGAGTACTGGGGTTGATGCAATTGACTAGTTCGCTGTCCCCAAAATTTCAGGTTTGTGCATATAGTAGAAAGGTTATTAGTTCTTTATTTATCAGGAAACAAAACCATTCCATTATGATTCATAGCAAACAAATTTTGTTATTAGAAACTAAAACAGTAGAGATAAAACTCTGGTATAAGATCTAAATTGCCAAATACATCTACTTTATTTGAAAAAAATAAATCAGTTTAAATGTCCTAGACTAAATATCAAAACTGTTTCTGAGAAATTATGACATTTTCAGATGAGTCATGCTAAATTGTCAAACTTTAGGCTGCTGTTAGAAAATTACTTAAAGACAAAGAAATATTTGCAAGTATACTTAAAGCTTGGACAGTTTTATCTCCATATAATTCTTTCTAATTTTGGTATATGGCCAGTAATTTTGAGAGGTAATGGGATTAGTCAATTCAACAATTTTGAGAGAAGGTGGGCGATTACTTTGACTGCCCTTGCCTCAAGATACTTGGCTAGTGCTTTATTTTACCAACCCTGAAAGGATGAAAGCAAAGTTAAGAATGTAAAGAACCAGAAGAAACAGTGCAAAGTATTTTGTCCAATAAGTTAATAATTTTGCCAGTTCATCACCTTAATAATAATAATAATAAATCTTTCTAACTTTTGACACAAAACCAGTGATTTGGAGGGAAAGGGGAAGGTCAGTTACACTGACCTGGTACTTGACTGATACTTTATTTTATTAATTCTGAAAGGATGAAAAACAAAGTTGACTTTAATGGAATTTGAACTTAGAACATAAAGAGCTGGTAGAAATGCTACAAAGCATCTTGTCTGATGGGCTGACAATTCTGCCAGTTCTCTGTCTATTTATTTCTATATAATAATTGTAAATATGTAAATGCTGGTTCAAGCAGCAAGCTGGCAGAATCATTAGCATATGGAATTTTGCAAAGGCTGACATTTGGAAATTAGGTCTCAAATGACCCCTAATATTTAATGAAAAACCTTGTACCATACCAAGTTAGTGTTAGATATAAAGTGAAAGGTTATATTGATGAAGCAATCAAAATATTCACAGGACCCTGCTATCATCCATTCTGAGTTCAAATTCCACTGAGGTCATCTTTGACCTTTCATCCTTTCGGGGTTGGTAAAATAAGTATCAGTTGAGCACTGGGGTTGATGTAATCAACTTACCTCACTCTCCCAAAATTGCTGGTTCTGTGCCAAAATTTGAAACCAATATATAAATGCTGGTAGGTTAATTGGCTGGTTAGTTGGTTAATTTGTCCATCTTACTTCATATGACATACTACATTCTTCATTATTTTCAAAATTAATTGAAACAAAGGCAATATGTCTCAAGAGAAATATGGTAACAAAAGAGCTAAAGTGATCTAAAATGAATATCTTCTATCAAAATTTCATGTTAATTACGTGTACCAAATGTCAGCTTAGCAATGACAAAGTTGTTTCATTAAATTCTTCATTATTTCAAAATTAATTAAAACAAAGCTAGTGAATCTAGTCAGAAATATGGTAATGAAAGTGTTAATATGTGAATATACACTTAAAGTGGTATTTGGACACAGAAATAGCTAGAAAAGATATGTGTTTAGTGAATACTATACACCCTGGATGGTATTTGAAGTTAGAAATGGCAGTTGTTGAAGTAGAAATCATAAGCTCCCTAGTCTGATGCCATTTACTCCCACACTCTCAAGTTTAATCAAATCAAACAGTCCTAGTTTTTACCATAAACTCTGAATCACTGAAATCCACCCTCTCTCTCTCTCTCTCTCTCTCTCTCTCTCTCCCTCTCCCCTCTCTCTCTTCCTCCTCTCCCCCCTCTCTCTCTTTCTCCTCATCTCCCTCTTTATATTTCAAATGTAAACATAAGTTTATGTGTGTGTGTGTGTTCATTTATGTGCATATACGTATATGTGTATATACGTCTGTGTGAAGATGACTGTTGCTTCATTAATATAGGGAAGCACAATTAATGTCAACGTGTGTGTGTGTGTGTGTCACAAGAAATGCCAGCATCAGGTCAACTAATATTACTATCTGTTTCTCAATTTCTTTCCCCCCTCTCTTCTCTCTCTCTCTCTCTCTGCGTTTATGCATAAGCATGTCCGTGTGTGTGTGGAAATAACCCAACAGAAATAGATCGTCTAATATCTCAGTAAATAGAAGTTACCAGAAACAGTAATCCCTATCTCTTGCTTCATCCTGCCTTATACTTTAAAGTATGTATCTACCTCTGTCTGTCTTTCTCTCTGTCTCTCTCTCTCTCACACACACACACACACATATGGAATTTTGTGACAGCTCACATTTGGAAATTAGGTCTCAAATGACCCCTAATATTTAATGAAAAACCATGTACCATACCAGGTTAATGTTAGATATAAAGTGAAATGTTATATTGATGAAGCAATCAAAATATTCACAGGATCCTGCTATCATCAGGGAAATGGCTAAGTCCAGTATTCATAAAAGGAGTACAGAGATATTCCATATTGTGTGCATGGTTTAAAGTGTGGCTACACCAGAAAAGTACTGAAATCACAGGCAGGGTACCAGAGGTGGTAGATTTCATATGCAGCAGATGCACAGAGACAATAAACTCTAAATCCACCAAGTTAATACATAATTTCAAATGCCATCAATATTCCCTAGAAGTAGTTGACAGCTACCTAGGTAACCTAAATTGCCATGAAGTATGTGTCTTAAAAGTGTAGTATCCAGTGTAAGAACAAGTAGGAATATACTCAGACAGCTGTTACCTCGGCTGACAACAAAGGGCAAATTATATGAGAAGTGTAATGCTCACGGACCTTGAATGATTTGCAAAAACTAGAAAGAAATGTGGCATTGATTTTTAAAACTAGAATTTAAGACTTTATAAAACCTAAACTAATGTCACTATGTCTTGAAATAATATATTCACACACAAGTTTTATCAATAAAACGGTGTAAACAACAGTTTCTTTTTTTTTAATTCTAAATGTTTAGTCTTAAAGCATTTTTCAACTTACCATTTGAAGAGCATCGGTAACTTTTTATGTCTTACCTGTAGTGTCATACAAAATCAAAATATTAAGAACCTCTGTGTTAAAAGAAAGCCCAGGTCAAATTAAATGGTTAATTGCTTATTAACTAAGGAATGTGACACAGTCATCATCATTATCATTTAACATTCGTTTTCCATGCTGACATGAATTGGATGATGTGACATGATCTGGCAAGCTGTAGGGCTGCACCAAGCACCAATGTCAGCTTTGCATGATTTATATGGCTGGATGCCATTCCTAATACCCAATCATATCCAAATATCAATTTCCGATATTTGTGGAAAGTTGGTTGAAATAATAAAGATATCAATAGTTCTGATCCAGCCAAGTTATGACCAAAGGTGTTCAAGCTATAACTATCCCAACTTTTCTCCAAACTTACCTCATCCATTATGTATCCATCATTTATTCAAACATAGTTTATCCAATGTCTTCTTCCTTTCCTAAAAGAATGTGATTTGAGGTAGATTTAGCTGCTACTTATGGCAGGTCAAGTGAGCATGTAATTGCTCTCCATCATTGGTTCAAGTTATTGATTGTGACTGAAACTGAGGTATTATGTGTGAGAGAGTTTATGGAGCTGTTGAGAACATTAAATTGATGAAAGTGGCAAAAAATATAAAGATGGAGATTGGTGGGTTGACCTTTTAGTGACCTTTCAGCAATTGTGTTAATCAAATACAAAACTGATTTCCACAATAACCACCCAGTCGTGTTTATTTACAAATTCTGTGCAATAAAACAAGAGAATTGGTAGTGTGACACACAAAATACCTGATAGTGTCATATTCAGTTATGTATCTTTACATACTCAGTTCAAATCCCCATGTCGTTACCTGTCTTTCATTCCATTGAGGCCATTAAACTAATGTACCACTCAGATATTGGGTTTACATGGTGAACTAATATTGTCATTGAGCATATTTATTTTATCTCTCTACTTTGAGTTCAAATCTCACCAAAGTAAACTTTGCCTTTCATCCTTTTTCATTGGACTGGTTTAGTGGAATTATTTGAGCATTGTCAGGAAAGATACCTTGTGGTAGTTGTTCTCAGGGACTAGACTTAATCTGTCATCCAGTTGCTTGTCAAGGATAATAACATTCTGTGCTGATTTTCTCACTAACAGTTAAATGTTTCTATGCATGCAAGGTTTTATGTGTGAATGTACATATGTATATACATGATTCTACATATATGTTTGTGAGTGTATATATGTATGTCATTATTCAGTTTTATTTCAAGATTTCCTACCAATAGAGAAAAAGCCAGTTTCTAACCTAGATCCAAGGCTCCTTCATTGGAATTTCAACATCAACAACAAGGTATGTTTGTATGTATGTATATGTGCAGATTTGTATGTTTTGTTTTATGTATGTCTTCTCATACATATACTTGCATATCTAGACATGCTCATATATACTTAAATGATAAACTTCTGGAAAGTTTTACAGATTTTTACAGTTCCTGTGATGGCTTGGATCTGTCGTCTTTGAATCAGCTTTCTCCTTTCTTGTTTTGAGAAGCCTAATTTCTCAAGATTGGTATTTAGGCAGTGTGTTACATATCCCACGGCCCCAATAATTACAGATATAAACCTGAACTTGTAATCTGGATTGAGTAACTGCAGATTTCTCAATAGTTTAGTGTATTCTCTTTTTCACTGTTCTTCAACTTTAACATCCATTGGGCAGCTGATTTCCACAACTGTACATAGTTTCTTTTCCCTATCCCAAATCATTATATCAGGTCTGTTGTGCTTACATTTTATTGAGGTTTTCACTGGGACATTCCACCACTACTCCTTTTTATTATGAGTGGCTATGGCTTCCACCATACTGTGGATTCTTATTTCTTTGTCATCAGGGTTATCCTTTCGATGGATCATATTATACAGTGTCTTAGCTATAACATCATGTCTCATCAGTAGATAATACCGTGATGATATTTTTGGACGACTGGTTATGATATAAGTGATAGTGATATCTTTGATGTTAACACCGCAAAGTCTGCATCAATTGTCACATTTTACTGCTTTTCTTGCATCTCTATCCCTTTTGTGCATTAGGTATTTGATTGATATTTCCTGTTCCTGGACTGCAAACGCATACCCTTCAAAGTGGGAGGCAGTAATCCAGTTGCTGGTCTATGATAGACTGCTTTGATGATCAATGTTACTATCATTTTGGAGCTTTCTACTAACATATCCATGCATGATCTTTTGTTCATATATGCTCATCATTTCATATGCTGCAGTAGAGCCGTGCAACTTCTTTGAGCATGCATTTAAAGTTATTAGACAAGGAATGCTGCTCAAGGAGCTGCCTTCCAAGTCTTATGTTGTTATCAGCCTCTTGTATGCAAATTCGGTCAAGGGATGCACGTCAACACTTCGTGGTTAAAAGATGTTGTCGAAGGGATATGATACAACATTCAAAGGTAGTTTGGATCAATTTTAAGCCTCTGCCACCCTGTTTTCATTTTAGGTAGAGGTGGAGTACGTCATTGTTATTGTAGAAATTATGTGTGCTTGTTAGTATCTTCCAGGTTTTTCACATCAATGGCTTGGATCACATCAAGCATCCAATCAAGTAGCCCAAATGTTGGTATGAATACTGGCACTGCCTGCAAACATATGTGAGTGTGTGTGTGTGTGTGTGTGTGTGTGTGTGTGTGTGTGTGTGTGTGCGTGTGTGTGTACATGTTCTGATCAATAAGTATCCAGACTGTTGCTATAGTAATGAAGCTACAGCACATAGAGTGAAGCCACTTGGCACAGATTGACCTTGAACTCTGTTGTGTATGCACACTAAGGTTTAGCATTCTAGCTCACTTCTACTGTTTATAACAGTGCTTGGAAGAAAGGTGTGTAGTATGTGGTTGTTGCATTGACAATGACAGAGAAAGCTGAGCAGAGAATCTGCATCAAACTTTGCTGAAAGCTTGGCGATACCTGCTCAGAGGTCTACACAAAGTTTTCAAGAAGTTTTCATCATTCTCGACACAATCAAGAAATCCAAGTGTCTTTTTGGTCAGCTGAAAGTAGTTTTGACACAAACCTGGCAGACACACATCTCATACCCACATCTCCAGTGATAATGGACTGAACTGAACCATAACTAATCTGCACATCCTTTGATAACTCATGGATGGTGACTCAATAATTTCCCCTCACAGCTGCATGCACAACTGCAATGTTTTTCTCAGTTCTTCTGGTTAATGGTCACCCAGAACATTTGTCAATATCGACATTTTTTTGGCCATCTTGGAAATGTCTGAACCACTCGTACACTTGTGTGCAGCTCATACACTCATCTCTATACACTTTCTGTGACTTTGCATAGGCCTCTAAGCAACTTTCTCTGTCATGGTCAATGTGACGATCACACGCTACACACCTTCCTTCCAAGCACTGCTGTAAGCAGCAAAAGTGAGTTAGAATGTTAAAACTTAGTGCACATGCACAGCAGAGTTCAAGGTCAATCTGTGCTGAGTGGCTTTACTCTGCGTGCTTTAGCTTTGTTACTATGGTAACAGTTTGGATACTTATTGATCAGACCTTGTATGTATGTATGTATGTATGTATGCATGTATGTATGCATGTATGTATGTATGCATGCATGTATGTATGCATGCATGTATGTATGCATGCATGTATGTATGTATGTATGATTAACATAATGCACCATTTTCATTTGATCATTGGATCGATAAAAATAAGCACTAGTTGAGCACTGGGGTGCTGGCCTTGTGCCAAAATTTGAAACTACCATTATTAAGTATTTCTCCTGTTGCTACATTCTGACTTCAAATTCCGTCAAAGTTGACTTTGCCTTTCATCCTTTCAGGGTTGATAAATTCAGCATCTGTGAAACAGTGGAGTTGATGTAATCGACTCGTCCTCTCCCTCCAAATTTCAGGCTTTGTGCCTTTTGTAGAAAGGATTATTATTATTATGTTGCTTTTTTTCTTCTTTCTTCAAATTTTCTTCCATTTCTCGCCAAGTGTTTTCCTTACACCTAGGGCAGAGGTGTATGCATTCCCAGTTTACACATGCAAATTTACAGGTAAAATATGTATTTAAAAAAAAATTAATAGATAAATAAATTCATGAATGGATGTTGTTTTCACAGCGATAATGCTCTTCTCAATACATGAGTCATTCCAGTTAACATGATTTTTTACACTTCCTGTAGGGATGGTAAGCCTGGTATCATTTTCAAATAGGTTTCAGTACCTTTTTTATCATTCCTAGAGATCCTACAACCACTGGTACGGTAGTCGCCTTGAGATGC
>NC_142936.1:35921289-35936289 GCF_046866305.1 Octopus bimaculoides | reverse complement strand
ACAGGAGATGCGATGTACATACATACATGCATATATACATACACACACACACATATAAGCACACATATGCATATATGTACATACATGCTTATATATACATATGTATATAACCTACATACTCAAGCACATACACATGTTAACATTGACACATTTAAATAGACACACATGTATACATTCATATAAAAGCATGCATTTTACATATACATACATATGTACACTCAAACTTATATACACACATTTACACTCATAAACACACATAAGCATATTTACAGTATGATATATGGAAAATTACACATTATGATGATCCTTTTACCATCTAACAGTCTCTTTGTCTGTCCCTATCTCTCTCAGACACACACGCACTCAAATACAAACACAATGGAGCTTATGGATGTGATGCAAGGAAGGAAGAAGTTCAAAGTTCTTGAGTTTTATGAGGCAAATGACCCAACTATTTGCAACACCAACTTCAGGAAGCTAGCCAGTCACCTGACCTTTCTGACCAACTACCCAAACAAGCAAGCTTCATAGACTTTGTTCTGATTAAGAAATGTGAAATTGGAAATAAGATTTTTGTCATGCTAATGAAGACTAACAAGCTTGAATCACTTGTCCACGACTGCCCACTATCTCCAGACAATTAAGTCTGTCCCTTTCTTTAACATGTCAGTTCTTGAATCTCTCCGTCTCAGCTGGTGCTGGTCTTAATTGCCATTTGGTAATTATGATAGATCCTCTAGAGGTGGAGATAATTTTAATATATCAAGAATTTTTGTTGTATGGTATTTAACAGACTAGTATCTAACATGTTGTTCAAATACATACCACTGACCATTTCGAGTAATTTCTCTCAGCACACTTTTCCATACACACACACACACACACACACACACAAACACACATAAATACATGCACACATGTACGAATGCACATACAAATACATGTACATGCATGTCCAAATTATTAATCACACAAGTGCAGATATGTGTGCTATTTACAATGGATCTGACCAAGTTTGTTCATTTGCAGATGGTGGTGGTGGGAGGCAATTGTTGTTATTGTAGTAGCAAACACTAGAAAGAACTGAACAGCAGATCTTCAAAGAAGAAGCCTGCACCCGAACCCCTCACTACTTCATATATTTCTGCCCTTAACTTCTTTTCATGCTAAAGGAGCCAGACTACATCCAAGTCATAACTCCTGGATACCCATCTGCTGTCACATTTTGTATCACTGTCTACATCTGCAATTTGTACATTCCTGGGTGGTCAAGGTACCCTGAGCCAAGATGACCTGAATGTTGTAACACCATACCAGTGATACATAGGCTAAGTTATGCATTCTGAAGTACACTTTCATTCCTCTTTGACCAAATTCAGTTGGAACCCTTTACAACTGCTTCTGTCATTGCCTTTAATAGATCTTTTTCCCAGAAATTCTGAGTTATAAACTATATATTATCCATTTACTGGAAGCTCTCTAGACATGTACAATCAGACAAATGCTCTGTCAGTGACTTACCATATCTTTAACATATTGCTTCTCTGGGAATCGACATACTAAAGCTTCAGTGCCTAGTAGCTGATTTGGTAGAAGCCCACAAGATTATCCACCATCTTTTCAACAACTTTGGTTACTTTTTTGAATTCAGTACCTCTACCACTTGTAATGTTCTTATAAAATCAAAATGCAAAGAACACCCATGACTTTTAGAAACCTTTCTCACACTCAGAATTGTTAAAGCATAGAATAAACTATCCATATCCATTGTTAGCTGTCTGAACGCTGCATCCTTCAAAAATTGCATGCTTCTCAAAATTTATCAACACAACTCCCAACATTTCTATACATATTTTCCCCATTACAGATCTTACTGATCTATTTTTCTGTCTTTTAGTGTTATATTCTGTGCGCTATGCAAATACTTCTAGCTTTCATTACTGTCTTTCTTTACTTAACTTACATATCTGCTTTTTGTCTCCTCTTTTTACCTTTTCTGACAAATTGTATGCACTATATGCAATAAGATCATTATTATTTTTAACTCAGACCAGCACCACCTTCAAAATTTTAAAGGGCAAATATATTTTTATTTATTTTATAGTATTTGATGATCAACTCCAGTAAAATATATACAAAAACAGACATTTATAGATATTTCATTAATGCCACCCTTCAAAATTTGATGATATAATTTTACTCATTTCAATCAGTGGACTGCAGCCATGCTGGAACACTGCATTCTAGGGTCTAGTGGTTTATATTGATCCAAGCACTTATTTTTTAACTTACACTTTCAATTTGTTAATGTCTGTTTGTTGAACTACTAAGTTATAGGATATAAACAACAACACCAGTTTTTAAGCAGTGTAGCTATAAACATAGACAAGGACACACACACACACACACACACACACACACACACACACACACACAATGGGCTTCTGCACAGTTTCTATCCACTGCATTTCACTCACAAGGTATCAGTTGATTCATGGCTATAGTAGAAAATACTCCTATCTACTGTAGGCACAAGGCCTGAAATTTGGGGGGAGGGGGCCAGTCGATTAGATTGACCCCAGTATGCAGCTGGTACTTAACTTATTGACCCCGAAAGAATGAAAGGCAAAGTCAACCTCAGCAGAATTTGGCAATCGTAGAAAATACTAAGTCAAGGTACCACAAACTGGATACACCATATATCCATGCTTTTTATGTATGTGGGACAACAGAGCCAGGGAAAAAGAATGACTGCAACAAACATTAGTTCCAGAGTCTTTTGATGTAATTGAAGAACCTTTAGTTCCATCAAGAAAGATCATCCTGCCTCCTTTTTGTATCAGACTTGCCATTATGAAGCAATTTGTTAAAGTGCTGGATGAAGATAAACCATTCTTTTAATTTTTCAGCAGCTCAGTCTGAGCAGTGAAAAGATCATCTTTACTGAGTGTCAAGCTAATGCATTCCATATGTATATCCTCTTGTTTTATTATTGTTATTTTTTATTTTCAATTGATGATATGATATGATATACATACATATATATATACATGGTTGGCGTTAGGAAGGGCATCCAGCTGTAGAAACTCAGCCGAATTAGATTGGAGCCTGGTGTTGCCATCCGGTTTCACCAGTCCTCAGTCAAATCGCCCAACCCATGCTAGCATGGAAAGTGGACGTTAAACGATGATGATGATGATGATGATATATATATATATATATATATATAAGCAATGTTAATTCTCTAAATGAAGTATTAACAGTAACTGCACGATAAAGTGTAGTATATTGCCACTTAAGTGTGGCTGACCCCTAGGGGTGGATGTTACTGTTGCTTTTAGCCCCAGGAGGACATCTCCTCCAGCTGGCTTATCGACACACGACTGTGTCCTGTTTGCCAAGGGAAGTTATCCCTCTCACCTCGATCTGCAGCACGAACGTATCCGGATTTCAGGGTTATTTCCCTTCGTCGGCGTCCGACAGCTGATGACCTTGGTGAGAGAGACAAAAACCTGGCAAACTTATATCTTCTTTTCCAGTGAAATTCTTCACTGATATTGAAAAGGTGAAAACAAGCAATGTTAATTCTCTAAATGAAGTATTAATAGTAACTGCACGATAAAGTGTAGTATATTGCCACTTAAGTGTGGCTGACCCCTAGGGGTGGATGTTACTGTTGCTTTTAGCCCCAGGAGGACATCTCCTCCAGCTGGCTTATCGACACACGACTGTGTCCTGTTTGCCAAGGGATACGTTCGTGCTGCAGATCGAGGTGAGAGGGATAACTTCCCTTGGCAAACAGGACACAGTCGTGTGTCGATAAGCCAGCTGGAGGAGATGTCCTCCTGGGGCTAAAAGCAACAGTAACATCCACCCCTAGGGGTCAGCCACACTTAAGTGGCAATATACTACACTTTATATATATATATATATACATATACATGTATACATATATGTGTGTGTGTGTGTGTGTTTGCTTATATCTGTGCTTGTGTATATTGGTGTAAATACCTTCAACAGCACTCATGTTATTAAATGGAAGAAATTCTTTAAAAACTGAACTCAATAATTCAAAACAGTAATATGTTACAAATAATCAGCTAAAATTCTTGACAGCAGTTCCCATCATATCTGCAGTCTAATGGCTGACACAGGTAACAGAATATAACATTGGAACATTGGTACAATCCCACAAATTCAGGGATAGATGAACACCCAGAGCTGATCAGTTCTTATTACATCAGTCCAAGACAGAAAGGTAGGGGAGGGGGAAAGGACAACTGAAACTGAGAACTTTATGTTCCTACTATGGTCCAGCCCTCAGTTATGACTATTTCTCATATTGGTGTAAAAATGCCACAAACATGGAACAAAAGTGCATAATTAATTAATTGACTAAATTAATTGAATCATCTGAGCCTAAGCCAGTGTTTCATCAGGTCATGGTGACAACAAAAAGTGGACCTTGGCAGGATTTGAACTTAGAACATAAAGAGCTGGAACAAATACTGACTTGCCAACAACACAACCAATTTACTGCCATAAGGAGAAGTCTCCTATAGGCACATGGTCTGAAATTTTTGATGGCAACGGTTAGTCAATTACACCAACCTCTGTGCTTAATTGGTACTTATTCCATTGACTCCAGAAGGATGAAAAGCCAAGTCAGCCTTGGCAGAAATTGAACTTAGAAAATATATATAACCATGCATTATCATTGTACACCCTTTTTTGTTGAATCCAGACATACCACTATAAGATTCCTTGGGATTACTTTTCTGAAAAATTAATTGAGTTAGTCTGACAAGTAGGGATAATGTCCACAAAGTAGAGGCAATGTCTGCTCTCACACTGCCTGAATAAATTTCCATGAAACCAACCCCAAATGTTTACAATAAAAAAATAACAAACAACACATAATGAAGAGGTACTGTATTTTACTGAAATGTAATCGAGACTGTGAAGGACTATACTGGCACATCTTAAATAGACACTTTATCTTTGAATATAGTGAAGGATTGGGGAAAAAGTATCTGAGAATTACAGAAGTTGAATTAGAGAGAAATAAAATGAGAGGTTAAGAAAGAAAGAAAGAAAGAAAGAAAGGGAAATAGGAAAATAGAAAGGAAGATTGAGAGAGAAAACAAGTTGTTGAGTAACTATATGAAACTAAAAAGTCAATATTAAACGACAAGTAACAGAAGAAAAAAACACTCAAAAGGCTGATAGCAACTGAAAGAGAATCAAGAATATGAATCAACAGGCATTGCAGTTCTTTGGCATGATTCTCTTAAAGAAATACATTTGGTAAACAAGCTGTAAATTCTTCTTACATTCTCATCAGTGGTTTGAATTCTGAGCTAGCTGGCATGCTCGACAGCAAAGCCTTTGAAAATAGGGTCGATTGCAGTACTGTGATTGCACCACTAGGGGGCAGTATGCTACATGATATTTGTCCACACACTCTGAAATAAGAAACATAAAGTTAGCATTATGAAGAACTGAATTTCAGAAATTAGGAAGTATACAATAAGATTAACCCTTTGCATTTGAACTAACCATATCTAGTTCAAATATTCTACATGTTTTATGTTCAGCCATCCAGATCTCACAACTACCCTACAATGTCATTCTAAAAATAAGCGATTATATCATTGAAATCTTGAAAAATAAAATGCATAATTGATGCAAACCAACATGAATAAATATGCATTACATTTAACAGAGTAATCTCAATGCTAAATGGTTAAAATATGAAACAAAGTTAGTATTATGATGGAGAGAATTTCAGAAATTAAATAGTTTAAAATCTATATCTAAACTGCAAAACAAACAGAAATGTTTATCTTTATAAAGTGGAAGGACAGAAATGATATTTTAAGCTGTGGACAGTGACATAGGGTTGTAGGTTAGAGTGGTTCATGTTAAATTTCAAATGTTGCAGGTTGAATAGAAAATATAGAAATAGTGTGAGTTTCAGAGAATTATAAATCTTGTGGAAGAAGGATTGGGTAAGCTGTTTAATAAAGACCTGTAGAAATGATACGGAGAGGTTCTAACGGAAGAGGTTATGGTGGGAGTGTATCAGATAGATTAGGTGGGAGTGGGGTATAGAATTACAGGGCTCAGTAAAAGTAAATGAGACGTAAAGAGAAAGAAAAGAGTTGTATGGTATTTAGTGTTGTTGTTGTTGAGCTCCTGGTGAAGCCTGATCAAGCTGGACTATAATCAAGGACATTTCAGCTTTGACCATCTCATTCATCTTTTCTTAAATCCAAGACTACTACTGTCCAATGTCTCCTTCATTTTGCATTTCTTAAGACAGGTGAGTGTTATTCAAGGAACATTTTGGATGTTATTTCTAGCAGAGTATGCCATTATTATCATCATCTTCATCATCATCATCACCATTAGATGATGATAATGATGGTGGTGGTGGTGGTGGTGGTGGTGGTGATAATGATGACAGCTAGTGGCCACATGCTGCCTACCTCTCTCCAGTTAATGTCGCCAGGTAATGCTAGTATGCTGGCAACACTAAGCTTTATACATGAACTGTATCTGTTGTCTGTCAACTGAAAAAAGGTGCCTTTGTAGCAAAGTTCTTTGACAAAAATAAAATAAAATACAGTAAAAGATCCCAAAATAAGTTGGGATCCACTAACCTTCAGTTCCCTCTTTATTTTCTTCTGTGTGGGGACATGGGGTATTACATTCCTGGACAGAGGGGGGTTTTCTTCGACGAGCACACTTATTACTTGGACTCCCTGTTGAAGTCCTACACTTCACAGTCCGATGTTTCTTCCCAGGACCACAAGAAACTGAACACTGAAATGGAATTTAAGTAATTTTTTCCTTTATTATAAATGGTATGCATCATCATCATCATCATCATCATCATTCTTTGACGTCCATTTTCCATATTGACATGGGTTTGATGGTTTGACCAAAGTTGGCAAGCTGGAGAGTTGTACCAGATTCCAGTCTGATTTGCCTTGGTTTCTATGGCTGGATGCCCTTCCTAATGCCAACCACTTTACAATGTATGCTGGATGCTTTTAATGTGGCACCAGCACAAGACACTTGCAGGCCAATCCTCTTCACCAGGAGCAGTGACCTTAACACTTCTGCTGTGGAGGATGGGTCTCTCAGTATCTCAGTCCATTTTAACATCTATTTTACAATACTTGCTTGGGTTCGACAGAATTTGCTGAGGCCAATTTTCTATGACCAGATATCCATCCTTCCACCAACCCTCACCTGTTGTCAAGCAAAATAACATT
Organism: Octopus bimaculoides; assembly: GCF_046866305.1. NCBI lineage: Eukaryota > Metazoa > Mollusca > Cephalopoda > Octopoda > Octopodidae > Octopus > Octopus bimaculoides. The sequence goes on along the minus strand of NC_142936.1, from coordinate 35,929,006 downwards.
TCCTTATGTTCAGACATGTTTTTTTTTTCCACATGAAAATGAACAATACTGCTTGTATGATAGTAACACACATTTACAACTAACACTAAGTCAAGACAAAAAGATACACCATACACTGACACACAGAGGAAGGGGCATCTGGTTGAAGAAAATCTACTTCAGTGAATTCTGTCTGAGCCATGCAAGCATCAAGTGGACATTAAATTGATGATGATGATGATTAATGGTATTGATTGTATTGAATGGTAAAAAAAGATAAATTATAATGGAAAACCCAAACTAATTTTTTAAAATCTCATCTGTTTAAATAGAACATTTATTCAATGACTTCTGTCTAAGCACAAAATTTTATCATTTTAATCAGCACTAAAGAAGTGAAATGTAATTTTTTGAGGTTCTGGTTTTTTTTTCTTTTTTTCTCACAGAGATTTCTTCCTGTCTCTTAGACTCAGCTGTGACAGCATTATATAAATTCTATTCTAGTTATCCTCCAGGCATATACAGTGGAATTTCATCATGGCTTATATACCACTCTCACTGAATCAATGAAAATCTATAATGTAGGAAGGTTGTAAGTATACAACAAGAGACACAACAACCTCTTCTTTCCATCTTTCCCAGTCATTGAATAACGTTAAGCTTCCTCTCAATTTGCTTCACTGCAAGGTTCATTGACATAATTATGTTAAGATATATTGCATACAGAAGCAGAACACACCTGTGCCAGCACCACATGAAAAGCACTCATGCTAGTACCATGTAATAGCATTCATGCCAGCACCACGTAAAAGCATCTCTGCTGGTACCATGTAAAAAGCACTCAGCACACTCTGTGAAGTAGTTGGCATTAGGAAGGGCATTCAGCCATAGAAACCAAGTGAAGTCAGACTCAAACCTAGCGCAATTCTCCTGCTTGCCAGCTCTGGTCAAACCATCCAACCTATGTCAGCATGGAAAACAAACATTAAAGGATGATGATGATGATGATTATAGTGACTTGATTTATTTAAATAATCAACACTTCATTATGCAAAATAACACACTCTAAATTAACAAAGAACATTAATAAAAATAAATATTCTCTTATTTAATGTTGTTTTCAATATTTTAAACCTGATCACATCTCCACTCATGTTCACTATTCACTGCATTCACCTCTGTCCCTACCTCTCTCCATCTACCTCTCTATTTTCACACTCTCATGAACTTACCTACCCATTCACCCAGTTCAGTCCTTTGGATCACTTTCTCTTACGTTCACTTTCTTGTAACTTAAGGGTACACCCTATCATCTCTTCACTGTCTTCTCTCCGTTTCCAACTGGATACCTACCTATCTCCTCCACTGTAAGATACCTGTTTTTGTCCCTCTGTGATATTTTAACCTGGCATAATGTCACCTGTCTGAACACTAGATCCCAACTCATTTGAGAGGTCTTGTCTTTCAAGTTACTTGGTTACCTCACTAGTGCTGGTGCCATGTACAAAGCACCCAGTACATTCTGTGAAGTGGTTGGCATTAGGAAAAACATCCAGTTATAGAAATCATGTCAAAACAGACACTGGAGCTTTGCACTGTTCTCTGGCTCATTGATCCCAGTCAAGCTATCCAACCCATATCAGCATGGAAAACAAACATTAAATGGTGATGATGATAATATCAAAACTGCCATTAATAGTATTCACAAAAAAAGTAAAATCTGAAAAAATATTTTGAAAAAAAAAATATATAAAAAAAAAATGATGAAATTGTGGTGACATTTTGAAAGAAATTTGACAGTAAATTCTTCAAACATACCAGGCTCCAAGGTCCACGATCCCAATGAGCTTGCTCACAGTTGTTGATCTCACACCAAGCTTGGCTGGGCAGTCGAGTTTTAGAGTCACACATACTTTCATCTAGATTCCTGCGACTACTGCTGGACACACACCGTACCTCTCTTGTCTTTAACCGATTCCGACCACATTTTGGTACACACTATGAAAGGAAAAATAAATTTATACATTATTATAGCATCCAATTCCATGCCATAGCTCAAAGTTATACTATATTTACTATACTACACTGTAACATATAGTACCATGCCACATCCAAAGATATACTACACAGTGACAATTACAACAACAGTAGTAACAACTGAAGTTGACAAAGTTTAATTCCTCCTTCAGTGAAGCTTCACATAATGAGTGATGGGCCACAAGCTCCTCTCCAGTGAGAGGAGTTCAATATCTCACTCAACCATAACACTTGGAAAATCAGTGAAGAAACCTCTCTATGCAGTGGCTTGTTCTGCAAGAAACAGCAACCATATTTTCACAAATCAAATCCTACCTACTCAAAACAGGAATGACACATAGAATAATGTAGTCATAGATATAGAAAAAGGAAAAATGGTCAAAACTGTGATATTTTCTATTATTATTATTGCATGATCACAGCTGATCAGGAACTTGACAACAATTAACAAATTTTGTTGTGTCTAGGGAGAGTCATTATGCCAATATTAATAACACACTCACTGGTTCAATTCCATTCCTTTATTATTAGTCTATTGGTTAAATATCTATCCAAATAGCTAACCAATCATTTGTTTAATTTGTTGGTTAAACAGTCAGTTGTTTGTTTTGTTTTTTATTCATAACGACTCACCCTAGGCACAACAAAATTTGTTTCAACACATGAATTCACATAAAAAATCTTCCAGACCAAACAGAGAAATGAAACTAACAACTTGTTTGACCAAATGAAACATGTGCATTTCATTATTTAAACATTTTTTCTAATATCTAAAGAATATAAACTCACCTCAGACCACTCCCAGGCCAGCCATATTGGTGGACAAACTTTATGGTTACAAGACTCTTGAGATTGCGGAGGTACTTGTGTGTTAGCACAGTCTTTATCTTCCAGAATCACCTGTTCATTGTCATCAATAAACTGGATGCATATCACTGACCGTTTCCTGATGCCACCTGCACCACAACTCTGGCTACATTCAGTCCAGTTCCCAGTTTGCCACCTGGAAAAGGAGTAGAGGTTGTAATCCTGGCACAAGGTTTATTTTTACAAGAGTCTGATAACAATCTCTCAGGATATATAGGATATATACATTATATATATATATATATATATATATATATATATATATATATATATATATATATATACTTTATTAATAAAGTTGCAAAGACATCATAAAAACTATTACTCAGAGTTTCACATTCCTGTTTGATGAACAGGAACATGAAACTCTGAGTAATAGTTTTTGTGATGTCTTTGCAGCGTTATTAATAAAGCATATTACTCTACTTCCAGTATTCGAGTACTATTTTTTCCACCTTGTTTCACATTTATATGCTTATTCTGGTAAATACACACACACGAGGGGACACTGAAAAGTTCCTGGCTTTGGGTAAAAGAAAATACAGGAGGATCAGTTAATTATGATTTTATTGAACATATTCCCCTCCCAGATGCACGGACTGATTGTAACAGCCCTTCAGTTTTTCTAAGCCCTGTAAAAGAACTCAGAAGTTCGGTTATCCAACTAAGCTTTTCATACCTTTAAAGCACCCCTCTCATGTATATATGTATATAAATGCTGAAGAGCATAGGCTCGAAATGTAAAAGATTTTCTCACCTTCCTGAACATTAAACTAATACACCTGTTTGTTGTTGACACACCCATCTTCATCTTTTGTTTTTCTGTAAATCTCAACTATATATATATATATATATACATGCACATACATACACACACACACACATACATATGTATATATACACACACATATATATATACATATATATACATGCACACACACACATACATACATACATACACATATATATGTGCATATATATATATATATATATATAATGTTGAAAGATGTAAAAGGCTAAACAATGCAAAAAGATTTTAAGATGAGGTAATGTAAACTAAAAGTAAGTTACCTAGTAATCTTTGGTCCTATGTGTATCCAATATTTTGGAACATACAAGTCCCTTCTTCAGGGTTAAAAAGGAACTGTCCTTGTTTAGATGTTTCTTGTCGGAGATAAAATTATTTTATGATTATATTTGAATTTTCAAGCATTTCTCTTCTTTGTGAATGTTAGTGATGTCAATTATTAACTTATCGCTCCACAAATCAATTTCCATTACCTTCTTTCTATAATGTAGCAAATGTGTCTGTGTGTGTATGTCATGTTATGTATTGTGTGCCCAGCTCCAATCTATTATTTATTTTTGGGCTTAATTTATAGATAATCAAAGCTTCCTTAATTCTATTGGCTTCAATAGTAACTTTAATTTGTTTGTTGGTATTTTACATTTATCAGTGTGTTTTTTGAAGGAGGATGTGTTGAGATGTTTCTTAATGCGAGTATGCAAAGTTCGAATTGTGCTGCCTATATAAAACTCCTTACATATATATATATATATATATATGTAACTAACATTCACGAAGAAGAGAAACACTTGAAAATTCAAATATAATCATAAAATTATTTTATCTCCAACAAGAAACATCTAACCAAGGACAGTTCCCTTTTAACCCTGAAGAATAGAGGGCACTAAAATGTTCGGACAGATAAATGACACAAAGGCAGACAAGAGAAACAATTAGAAGGACAGGCAGAAAAGACGGTCATTCTCGGCTTCCTTTCTTCAGTCAAGTACCAGAAGTCACGACCATTTCAGACAGTTACACTTGAGATGGTTCGATCTGGTTGTCCCCCAAAAAGTCTAAGCTAAGAGCATTAAACCCCTTTGTAAGAAAGCTAGTGTATGTGTACAGCAACAAAGACAAAAATTTTTTTTTTAAATGGAGAACATGGTACAGAATTATGAATACAAAAAACAAGAAATAACAACAGGCGTCTTTCAACTGTGAACGATTCAAATTGAGCTGGTGTGTATAGAGTGAAAGCCTAAAGGCAGGAACATTGGAGATGGACACAAAATGTATTGACGGTCGGTAGTCAGGCCAAGAAAGAAAGAACATGGCTGGCCAAACACTGGTCACATGGAAGAGGAGAAATGGGTAGGGGACAGCAGTATTGAAGGATTAGAAAAAAATCAGAGACAAAGGGAATGATATATATATAGTCTGGATAGGTAGCACTGAAAGCTGATTTGAGTGATTTACACCATATGTCTAAAGCAAGAAATTTTCTCCATGTCAAAACACAGTGAATAGCTTGTTTACAAGTCCAAATGTGCTTTTACCATATTTGAACTGATAATAACATCGCTTATGTGTGTGTGTGTGTGTGTATGCGTGTGTGTGTATGTATATATATATATATGTATGTATATATATATATATATATATATATATATATATATATATATATATATGTAGGCATGCATATATGTGTGTGTGTATATATATATATATATATCCATACATAGACACACACGTGTGTATATATATATATATATATATATATATGTGTGTGTGTGTGTGTGTGTGTGTGTATATATATTTTATATCCTTAAACCGTTTAGATATATAGTATTACAAAGCAGAAGTAAAAATCAATGTCTTCATAAGAAGTACTTTATTTTTACTCGTCAAAAGCACAAGATTCAAAAACGCCCCCTGACGTCATCAACAATATAACAATCCGATGAGTCCATCTTTTAAATACACAGGTGTGTTAATGTGTATCACCATCTCCCCTTTTGAAATCGACTTCTGTTGGAAGTGAATTTTTTTTCTACACCAAATCTTCCTTTCATTTGAAACTTCCATTTGAAACTCAATATTGTTTCCGTTTTGGAACTACCTCCAACAATTCCATAGGCTTTCTTTTTTTTTGTACTGTTATGCCTTTGGTTCGACGATTTCTTGTGGAGTCGGCACATCAAAAATATTGTAGAGAACTTCCATGGGTACTTCTTTCGTCGTAACCCTTTCTTCAGCAAACCTTCTTTTCAGCTGATTTATGTCTTTTATGTTCCAATTTAAAGCCTTTTACCAACCCATTTTATTATTTTGTTATCTTCTCAACCTCCTTTTCCATTTCTGTACACTCTGAAAAATACCTTATTACCAGTTTTGAAATACTTGGTCGTATTTTGAGTGTTTTTCCCTAGATTTTATTTTTCTTCCAAGTAATAACTTGTCAAATACTGATCTAATTTTTCTTGTCTGAAAATGTATTAGGGTTTGTCATTACACAGTGAACTCCCAGGAATTGTGTCAATGCTACATCATCCACTAACTCATTTCTGGATTTCTTTAGTGCCTTTTTGAACATGTTCACAAAGCATTCCACTTGCCTGTTCAACCTTAGATGATACAGAGGAGTAGTGATATGTTCAATTGAGTACATTTTGCAAAAATTCTTGAATTCATTCACTGTAAATTGTGTACCGTCATCAGAGACTATGGTATCCGGGACACCATACCTAGCAAAATGTTTGTATAGAAAATCCACTGTTACCATGGAGGTCGGTTTTCTACATTTACACATTTCTGGCCATTTTGTAAAGCTATCTACCACTATTAGATAATATGATCAGTTTAACAGTCCTGCGAAGTTTATGTGCAGCTTGGTCAATGGTTGAAATTTTATAGGTGATTATTTCGCTGCAAGAACACAACCACTGCAGGATTTTACCAACTTCTCAATATCCAGATCCATTTTTGGCCAGTAAACATAACTCATCATAAGTAACTTCATCCTAGAAATTCCTGGATATCCAGTGTGGAATTTCTTTAACATTCGATTTTGTAGTGAGGCAGGCATTATGACCCTCTGTGCATACATAAGCACATTATCACATATTGAATAAAAATTCAAAACTGTATTACGTCCAATCACACTTATTTTTTTATTTGTTTCTTTTGATCTCATTATTTTTTTCATTTTTATGATAAACTCATCTGTCTCTGCCTTAATTTTTCTTTCCTCCAATGTCACAGGCAATTCATGCACAACGTTGCACAATATATTTTTTATTTAATTTTTGGCTCTAAACGCCACTGTCATTGTGTCTTCTAGTGGTTCACTGTATTATGGTATTAACCTTGACGAACCATCTGCATGTCCCAATTTTTTAGATGGCAAATACTCCATTTTGAAGTCATAATTCAGTAGGATCATCCCCCAGTGCTGTATTCTGTTGGCTGTATGGGTGGAGATGCCCTTTTTTGATCCATAGACCAACAATAATGGGCAGTGGTCTGTCTGCAGATGGAACCTTCTTCCATGTATAAATTTATGGAATTTTTCTTACTGCAAATATGATGGCTAATACTTCCTTTTCTATTTGACTAACTTTTCTTAGCTGGCAGTAATGAACGTGAAGCATGAGCTACTGCTTTCAGGCTACCATCCTCATATTTGTAAAAATCACAGCTCCAATTACACTTTCACTAGTATCTGATGCCACTACTATTTCTAAATTCAGGTCAAAATGTGATAATGACAATTCTGACATTAAGACATATTTAATTTCTTCAAAAGCTTTTTGGCATTTGTCTGATCAGTTCCATTTAACATCTGTTTTTAACAAGTTATTTGGGGGTGCTCTTAAATCATGCATATTTGGTATGTATACCTGGTAGTAATTTGCAAGCCCCAAAAATGCTTGTAATATTGTAATGTTTGTCGGGGGAGGCATATTTTTTATTGCACTCACCCTAAACGGGTCAGGTCTGCATCCATTTTCATCAATAATCTGCCCTAGATATTTTATTCTTGGC